>NC_088228.1:8422627-8642627 GCF_036934945.1 Oncorhynchus masou masou
TGTTACATAGTAACAACATTACATGGTAACAACGTTACATAGTAACACCATTACATGATGGCAACAACGTTACATGGTAGCAACATTACATAGTAACAACATTACATAGTTATAACATTACATGGTAATAACGTTACATAGTAACAACATTACATGGTAACAACGTTACATAGTAACACTATTACATGATGGCAACAACGTTACATGGTAGCAACATTACATAGTAACAACATTACATAGTTATAACATTACATGGTAATAAAGTTATATAGTAACAACATTACATGGTAACAATGTTACATAGTAACACCATTATATGATGGCAACAACGTTACATGGTAACAATGTTACAGTTACATAGTAACAACATTACATAGTTATAACATTACATGGTAATAATGTTATATATTAACAACATTATATGATGGCAACAACGTTACATGGTAATAATGTTACATAGTAACAACGTTACATGGTAACACCATTACATATTAACATCATTACATGGTAATAACGTTACATAGTAACACCAATACATGGTAATAACGTTACATAGTAACAACATTACATGGTAACAACGTTACATGGTAACAACATTACATGATGGCAACAACGATGCATGGTAACAACATTACATGGTAACAACATGACATGGTAACAACATTACATAGTAACACCATTACATGGCAATAACGTTATATAGTAACAACATTACATGGTAACAACGTTACATGGTAACAACATTATATGGCCAGTTCTTTTAGACCAGGGTTCCAACACTCTTTTAAACCAGGGGTGGCCTACTCTTTTAGACCAGGGGTGGCCAGCTCTTTGGACCAGGGGTGGCCTACTCTTTTAGACCAGAGGTGTCCTACTCTTTTAGACCAGGGGTGGCCTACTCTTTTAGACCAGAGGTGTCCTACTCTTTTAGACCAGGGGTGGCCTACTCTTTTAGACCAGGGGTCCAACACTCTTTTAGACCAGGGGTGGCCAGCTCTTTTCGACTTGGGGTGGCCTACTCTTTTAGACCAGGGGTCCAACACTCTTTTAGACCAGGGGTGGCCTGCTATTTTAGACCAAGGGTGCACTACTCTTTTAGACCAGGGGTGGCCAGTTATTTTAGACCAGGTGTTGCCTACTCTTTTAGACCAGGGGTGGCCAACTCTTTTAGACCAGTGGTGGCCTACCCTTTTAGACCAGGGGTGGCCTACTCTTTTAGACCAGGGGTGGCCTATTATTTTAGACCAGGGGTGGCCAATTCTTTTAGACCACGGGTGGCCTACTCTTTTAGACCAGGGGTGGCCAGCTCTTTTAGACCAGGGGTGGCCTACTCTTTTAGCCCAGATGTGGCCTATTATTTTAGACCAGGGGTGGTCAGCTCTTTTAGACCAGGGGTGGACTACTCCTTTAGACCAGGAGTGGGCTATTATTATAGACCAGGTGTTGCCTACTCTTTTAGAACAGGGGTGCCTATTCTTTTAGACCAGGGGTGGACAGCTCTTTTAGACCAGGGGTGGACTACTCTTTTAGACCAGGGGTGCCTACTCTTTTAGACCAGGGGTGGCCTACTCTTTTAGACCAGGGGTGGACTACTCCTTTAGACCAGTAGTGGGCTATTATTATAGACCAGGTGTTGCCTACTCTTTTAGAACAGGGGTGCCTATTCTTTTAGACCAGGGGTGGCCTACTCTTTTAGAACAGGGGTGCCTATTCTTTTAGACCAGGGGTGGCCTACTCTTTTAGACCAGGGGTGGACTACTCTTTTAGACCAGGGGTGGCCTACTCTTTTAGACCAGGGGTGGCCTACTCTTTTAGACCAGGGGTGGCCTATTCTTTTAGACCAGGGGTTTCCTACTCTTTTAGACCAGGGGTGGCCAGCTCTTTTAGACCAGGGGTGGCCAGCTCTTTTAGACCAGGGGTGGCCAGCTCTTTTTGGCCAGGGGGGCCAGCTCTTTTAGACCAGGGGTGGCCTATTATTTTAGTCCTAGGGTGGCCTATTCTTTTAGACGAGAGATGGCCTATTCTTTTAGACCAGGGTTGGTCACGTCTTTTAGACAAGGGGTGGCCCACTCTTTTAGACCAGGGGTTCCTACTATTTTAGACCAGGGTTGGCCTACTCTTTTAGACCAGGGGTGGCCAATTCTTTTAGACCAGTGGTGGCCTACTCTTTTAGACCAGTGGTGGCCTACTCTTTTAGACCAGGGATGGCCTACTCTTTTAGACCAGTGGTGGCCTACTCTTTTAGACCAGGGGTAGCCAATTATTTTAGACCAGGGGTGGCCTACTCTTTTAGACCAGGGGTGGCCTACTCTTTTAGACCAGTGGTGGCCTACTCTTTTAGACCAGGGGTGGCCTACTCTTTTAGACCAGGGGTGGCCTACTCTTTTAGACCAGGGGTGGCCTACTCTTTTAGACCAGGGGTAGCCAATTATTTTAGACCAGGGGTGGCCTACTCTTTTAGACCAGTGGTGGCCTACTCTTTTAGACCAGTGGTGGCCTACTCTTTTAGACCAGGGGTGGCCTACTCTTTTAGACCAGGGGTGGACTACTCTTTTAGACCAGGGGTGGCCTACTCTTTTAGACCAGGGGTGGCCTACTCTTTTAGACCAGTGGTGGCCTACTCTTTTAGACCAGGGGTAGCCAATTATTTTAGACCATGGGTGTCCTACTCTTTTAGACCAGGGGTGGCCTACTCTTTTAGACCAGTGGTGGCCTACTCTTTTAGACCAGGGGTGGCCTACTCTTTTAGACCAGGGGTGGCCTACTCTTTTAGACCAGGGGTGGCCTACTCTTTTAGACCAGGGGTGGCCTACTCTTTTAGACCAGTGGTGGCCTACTCTTTTAGACCAGGGGTAGCCAATTATTTTAGACCAGGGGTGGCCTACTCTTTTAGACCAGGGGTGGCCTACTCTTTTAGACCAGTGGTGGCCTACTCTTTTAGACCAGGGGTGGCCTACTCTTTTAGACCAGGGGTGGCCTACTCTTTTAGACCAGGGGTGGCCTACTCTTTTAGACCAGGGGTAGCCAGCTCCAGTTCTCAATGTTTCTGAAAAACATCACAAAGATAACGGCTCTGTCTTGGCTATTCCTGCACTGAAGTGGAGTGACTGCCCCCCCTAAAATATCCCATTCCCCTTTTCACCTCGTCTGCCACAGGTCCCAGGAACTTCTCACTCCAATGTCCTCATTGCACCCTGGGTATCTCTGTCTCTCTCTCTGTATTGCTCTCTCTATATTCAATGTAATTCAAAGGGCTTTATTGGCATGGGAATAGTGTGTTCACATTGCCAAAGCAAGTGAAATAGATAATAAGAAAAAGTTAAATAAACAATATAAAATAGACAGTAAACATTACACTCACAGAAGTTCCAAAAGAATAAAGACATTTCAAATATCATATTATAGTGTATATATACAGTGTTGTAACGATGTGCAAATAGTTAAAGTACAAAAGGGAAAATAAATAAACATAAATATTGGTTGTATTTACAATGGTGTTTGTTCTTCACTGGTTGCCCTTTTCTTGTGGCAACAAGTCACAACTATTGCTACTGTGATGGCACACTGTGGTATTTCACCCAGTAGATATGGGAGTTTATCAAAATTGATTTGTTTTAAAATTCTTTGTTCGTCTGTGTAATCTAAGGAAAATATGTGTCTCTAATATGGTTATACATTTGGCAGGAGTTTAGGAAGTACATCTCAGTTTCCACCTCATTTTGTGGGCAGTGTGCACATAGCCTTCTCTTGAGAGCCAGATCTGCCTACTGCGGCATTTCTTAATAGTAAGGTTATGCTTACTGAGTCTGTACATAGTCAAAGCTTTCATTACTGTTGGGTCAGTCACAGTGGTCAGGTATTCTGCCACTGTTCAGGCCTAAATAGCATTCTAGTTTTCTCAGTTTCTTTGTTAATTCTTTCCAATGTGTCAAGTGATTATCTTTTTGTTTTCTCGTGATTTGGTTGGGTCTAATTGTATTGCTGTTCTGGGGCTCTGTGGGGTCTGTTTGTGTTTGTGAACAGAGCCCCAGGACCAGGTTGCTTAGGGGACTCTTTTCTGGGTTCATTTCTCTGTAGGTGATGGCTTTGTTATGGAATGTTTGGGGATGTTACGGTTTTCTAGGTGTGAAGGAGAGTCGGACCAAAATGCGGCGTGTAGATTATGATCCATGTTTAATGAACTGAAGAAACACGAATCAAAATACAAACACTACAAAAACAATGAATGTAACGAAAACCAAAACAGCCTAATACTGGTGCAAACTAATACACGACAGACAAAAGGACACTAAGGACATAAGGACAATCACCCACAAAACACTCAAAGAATATGGCTGCCTAAATATGGTTCCCAATCAGAGACAACGATAAACACCTGCCTCTGATTGAGAACCACTTCAGACAGCCATAGACTTATCTAGAACACCCCACGAAGCTACAATCCCAATACAAAACACACCACATACAAAAACCCATGCCACACCCTGGCCTGACCAAATAAATGAAGAAGAACACAAAATACTTAGACCAGGGCGTGACAGGGGATCGCTTCCTTTTTGGTGGTTGTTGAATTTGTGGAAATGAACATCTCTTTTCTGGATTTTGAAAATGAGCAGGTATCGGCCTAATTCTGCTCTGCATGCATTATTGGTGTTTTACGTTGTACACAGGATATTTTTGCATGCAGAGTCTCAATTTGGTGTTTGTCCCATTTTGTGAATTCTTGGTTGGTGAGGTGACCCCAGACCTCACAACCATAAAGGGCAATGGGTTCTATAACTGATTCAAGTAATTTTAGCCAGATCCTAATTGGTATGCCTTTTGTTGGCATAGAAGGCCCTCCTTGTCCCTCAGATTGTTCACAGCTGTGTGCAAGTTACCTGTGGCGCTGATGTTTAGTCCGAGGTATGTATAGTTTTTTGTGTGCTCTTGGGGAATGGTGTCTAGATGGAATTTGTATTTTGTGGTCCTGGCTACTGGACCTTTTTTGGAACACCATTGTTTTTGTCTTAATGAGACTTACTGTCAGGGCCCAGGTCTGGCAGAATCTGTGCAGAAGATCTAGGTGCTGCTGTAGCCCCTACTTGGTTGGGGACAGAAGCAGCAGATCATAAGCAAACAGTAGACATTTGATTCTAGTAGGCTGAGGCAGGGTGCCGCAGACTGTTCTAGTGCCCGACAATTTGTTGATATACAGTGCCTTTGGAAAGTATTCAGACCCCTTGACTTTTTCTATATTTTCTGTTTTATGTTATAGCCTTTTTCTAAAATGTATTAAATACAACAACAAAAAGAAGGTATTGTCTGTAGAGCTCTGAGACAGGATTGTGTCAAGGCACAGATCTGGGGAAGGGTACCAACAAATCTCTGCAGCATTGAAGGTCCCCAAGAACACAGTGGCCTCCATCGTTCTTAAATGGCAGAAGTTTGGAACCACCAAGACTCTTCCTAGAGCTGGCTGCTCGGCCAACCTGAGCAATCGGGAAAGAAGGGCCTTGGTCAGGGATGTTACCAAGAACCTGATGGTCACTCTGACAGAGCTCTAGAGCTCCTCTATGGAGATGGGAGAATCTTCCAGAAGGACAACCACCTCAGTAGCACTCCACCAATCAGCCATTTATGATAGTGTGGCCAGACGGAAGCCACTCCTCAGTAAAAAGCACATGACAGCCTGCTTGGAGTTTGCCAAAACGCACTTTAGACTCTCAGACCATGAGAAACAAGATTATCTGATCTGATGAAACCAAGATTGAACTCTTTGGTCTGAATGCCAAGCGTCACATCTGGAGGAAACCTGGTACCATCCCTACAGTGAAGCATGGTGGTGGCAGCATCATGCTGTGGGGGTGTTTTTCAGAGGCAGGTTCAAGGCAAAGATGAACGGAGCAAAGTACAGAGAGATCCTTGATGAAAACCTGCTCCAGAGCGCACAGGACCTCAGACTGGGGGCAAAGGCTCACCTCCCAACAGGACAACGACCTAAGCACACAGCCAAGACAACGCAGGAGTGGTTTCGGGACAAGTCTCTGAATGTCCTTGAGTGGCCCAGCCAGAGCCCGGACTGGAACCCGATCGAACATCTCAGGAGAGACCTGAAAATAGCTGTGCAGCAACGCTCCACATCCAACCTGACAGCTTGAGAGGATCTGCAGACAAGAATGGGAGAAACTCCACAGATACAGGTGTGCCATGCTTGTAATGTCATACCCAAGAAGACTCGAGGATGTAATTTCTGCCAAAGGTACTTCAAGAAAATACTGAGTAAAGGGTCTGAATACTTATGTAAATTCCATTTTGTTAATTTTATTAATTAGAAAACATTTCTAAAAACCTGTTTTTGCTTCGTCATTATGAGGTATTGTGAGCAGATTGATGAGGGGGGGGGGACAATTTAATAATTTTTAGAATAAGGCTGTAGCATAACAAAATGTGTAAATAGTCAAAGGGTTTGAATACTTTCCCAAAGCACTGTAGATGTATGTTGAAGAGTTTGGGGCTGTATCCCTTTCTGGCCCTGTGGAAAGAAATCTGTGTTTTTTGCCAATTTTAACTGCACACTTGTTGTTTGTGTACATGGATTTCATAATTTGGTATTTTTTTCCCCCAACACTGCTTTCCATCAGTTTGTATAGCAGACCCTTTTTTGAAATCAACAAAGCATGTGTAAACTTTGCCTTTGTTTTTGTTTGTTTGTTTGTTTGTTTGTCAATTAGGTGTGTGCAGGGTGAATACACGGTCTGTCATACGATAATTTGGTAAAAAGCCACATTACATTTACATTACATTTAAGTCATTTAGCAGACACTCTTATCCAGAGCGACTTACAAATTGACATTGACATTTGCTCAGTACATTGTTTTCACTGAGGAAATGTACAAGTCTTCTGTTAATTATAATGCAGAGGATTTTCCCAAGGTTGCTGTTGACACATATCCAACGGTAGTTATTGGGTTAAAATTTGTCTCCACTTTTGTGGATTGTTGTGATCAGTCCTTGGTTACAAATATTGGGGAAGATGCCAGAGCTGAGGATGATATCTCTCTCTCGCTTTCTCTCTCTCTCTGTATCTCCCTCCCTCCCTCCTTCCCTCACTCCCTCTATCTACAAATTCTCTCTCTTTCTCTTCTTCCCCCTCCCTCTATGTTTCTCTTTTTCACTTCCCCCCTCTCTCTCTTTATCTTTCTCTTCCTCCCCCTCTCTTCCTCTTCTTCCCACTCCCTCTCTCTTTCTCTTTCTCACTATTTCTGTTTTATCTCACTCCTCTCTCTCTCTCTCTTTCATTCTCTCTCTCACTCTCTCACTCTCTTTATCTCTTTCTCTCACTCCCCCATCTCTCTTTCTTTCGCACTCTCTATCTCTCTCTCTCTCTCTCTCTCTCTCTCTCTCTCTCTCTCTCTCTCTCTCTCTCTCTCTCTCTCTCTCTCACAGTGATGTACCCTCCTCTTGCTGCTGCTGTCACTCCCACCTCAGCTTGGTGCAGCTGCTCCACTGTGGCGCTCAATGCATTTTTAAAGAGTCCATCAAGTTCTAACGCAACTTGTTTTAAAAATAAATCTGCTGATTAATTTATTGGGCGGAGTTGGGGGTATATGGAAGGGGAAAGAAGAGGGATCCACCTTAGCTGGGTGATGCTGTAAACAAACATGTAGCCCCCCTTCCGTTCGCTCCTTTCAGGATCCCATGCCAGTTAGTCTCCACTGGATATTGTGTGTGTGTGGTATGTGTGTATGTGTGTGTGTGTGTGTGTCCTAGTTTCACCTCTTGTTTGGGACATGATGTATTTTAGCCTGTCATGGAGGACTGTGGGACGTGCTGTGCTGTGTGGACAGGGCTTGTTTACAACACATACAACTAAGACTAGCCAGAGGTCATCAGTACAGTGAGAGGGCGAGTCTATGGAGAAGTGTGTGTGTGTGTGTGTGTGTGTGTGTGTGTGTGTGTGTGTGTGTGTGTGTGTGTGTGTGTGTGTGTGTGTGTGTGTGTGTGTGTGTGTGTGTGTGTGTGTGTGTGTGTGTGTGTGTGTGTGTGTGTGTGTGTGTGTGTGTGTGTGTGTGTGTGTGTGTGTGTGTGTGTGTGTGTGCGTGTGTGTGTGTGCGTGCGTGCGTGTTACACTTAGGACACTTCCCAAATGTTTCGCTCCTCAGTCAAAATCAAAACCTTCACCTCTCTAGCCCCCAGATACTATATGTATGTTGCTTTGAAGGACACCAAAATGGCAGTATGATACACAGGTGCTAGACTCATACCCTTTCCCTGTCACGTCCACAGTCCATCACATCTACAGTCATGATGCTTGAGCCTTGTTTTTCATGGGAGGAAAACGGACAGTCCATTCTGAAAATATATGCATGGTATTACATGCAAATACATCTTGGACAATTAGGGTATTCTTACCATACTTACTTACTTCTTGGTTCCTGGAGGAAAATCAACAAACTAAATGTATCCAAAGCTGCCAGTCTTGGGCTGCAGTTAGGTCATACTAGTAGTAACTGTGGATCTTTCATACACTACGTATTCAAATCCCTAGACTGTGGGTGTACCTATTTGGCTATCACACCTGACTCTGCGAGATGAGTGACGCGTGACTCAAAGCTTTGCACACATTTCCTATTAACCGTGTTTGATATAACACACTTTGGGTAGAGGATTAAGAATGCAGGGAACTTCTGTTGTTGCATCTATGAAATGCCTGTGCTGCTTATGAATGGCCTATGTATGGCTTATGAATGGCCTATGAATGGCCTAGGTATGGCTTATGAATGGCCTATGAATGGCCTAGGTATGGCTTATGAATGGCCTATGAATGGCCTATGTATGGCTTATGAATGGCCTATGAATGGCCTAGGTATGGCTTATGAATGGCCTATGAATAGCCTATGTATGGCTTATGAATGGCTTATGAATGGCCTATGTATGGCTTATGAATGGCCTATGAATGGCCTATGTATGGCTTATGAATGGCCTAGGTATGGCTTATGAATGGCCTATGAATGGCCTATGTATGGCTTATGAATGGCTTATGAATGGCCTATGTATGGCTTATGAATGGCCTATGAATGGCCTATGTATGGCTTATGAATGGCCTAGGTATGGCTTATGAATGGCCTATGAATGGCCTAGGTATGGCTTATGAATGGCCTATGAATGACCTATGTATGGCTTATGAATGGCTTATGAATGGCTTATGAATGGCTTATGAATGGCCTATGTATGGCTTATGAATAGCCTAGGTATGGCTTATGAATGGCCTATGAATGGCCTAGGTATGGCTTATGAATGGCTTATGAATGGCCTAGGTATGGCTTATGAATGGCCTATGAATGGCCTAGGTATGGCTTATGAATGGCCTATGAATGGCCTAGTTATGGCCTAGGTATGGCTTATGAATGGCCTAGGTATGGCTTATGAATGGCCTATGAATGGCCCATGTACTGCTTATGAATGGCCTAGGTATGGCTTATGAATGGCTTATGAATGGCCTATGTATGGCTTATGAATGGCCTATGAATGGCCTATGTATGGCTTATGAATGGCCTAGGTATGGCTTATGAATGGCCTATGAATGGCCTAGGTATGGCTTATGAATGGCCTATGAATGACCTATGTATGGCTTATGAATGGCTTATGAATGGCTTATGAATGGCTTATGAATGGCCTATGTATGGCTTATGAATAGCCTAGGTATGGCTTATGAATGGCCTATGAATGGCCTAGGTATGGCTTATGAATGGCTTATGAATAGCCTAGGTATGGCTTATGAATGGCCTATGAATGGCCTAGGTATGGCTTATGAATGGCTTATGAATGGCCTAGGTATGGCTTATGAATGGCCTATGAATGGCCTAGGTATGGCTTATGAATGGCCTATGAATGGCCTAGTTATGGCCTAGGTATGGCTTATGAATGGCCTAGGTATGGCTTATGCATGGCCTATGTACTGCTTATGAATGGCCTAGGTATGGCTTATGAATGGCTTATGAATGGCCTAGGTATGGCTTATGAATGGCCTATGAATGGCCTAGTTATGGCCTAGGTATGGCTTATGTATTGCTTATGAATGGCCTATGTACTGCTTATGAATGGCCTAGGTATGGCTTATGAATGGCCTATGAATGACCTAGGTATGGCTTATGTATTGCTTATGAATGGCCTATGTACTGCTTATGAATGGCCTAGGTATGGCTTGTGAATGGCCTATGTATGGCCTATGAATGGCCTAGGTATGGCTTATAAATGACCTACGTATGGCCTATGAATGGCCTAGGTATAGCTTATGAATGGCCTATGTATGGCTTATGAATGGCCTATGAATGGCCTAGGTATGGCTTATGAATGGCCTATGTATGGCTTATGAATGGCCTAGGTATGGCTTATGAATGGCCTAGGTATGGCTTATGAATGGCCTAGGTATGGCTTATAAATGGCTTATGTACTGCTTATGAATGGCCTATGTACTGCTTATGAATGGCCTAGGTATGGCTTATTAATGTGATATGAAGTCCTTATGCAGGTACCCTTCAAGTTAAGTTTTACCAAGCTTTTCCAATCTCCCACCATTGAAAAACCTGTCTCTCTCATATCATCATGAACGTGTGCCCATGTACTGCTTATGAATGTGGTATGTATGGGGTACTAATGGGTTATGAAGTCCTTACGCAGGTACCCATTCAGCGAAAGTATCGCCAACATTTTCTCCCAGTGAATTCTGCAGCTTAATGAGTCCTCCTCTCATATCATGGAGGTGTGATATGTGCTTCAAGCATTGCTTGGCACTGAGCCATTTTTCATCCCATCCGGGGAGTGACATTTCCCCTGTTTGCGAGTTTAAACGGGCTCGTTGACGATCAGTGGCAGATGTTCTGTCGTCTCGCCGCATGGGAGAGGTGTCTGTCGCTCTGCTTAATTATAGAGGATACTTGCCATCTCTCAAACTGCCACAGTGCACCATGGGACTTGGAAGTGGATAAATTACAAAGGTATATCATAGAGCAGGGTTCCCCAACTGGCGGTCAGCGTGACGAATTTGGCCCTCGGGTGGTTTTATTTGCCCCCGCCCCCCCAAGTTTTGGAAAGGCCATCACATTTTATTTCAGGGACAGGTTGTAAGTATCGTATAATAGTCCAAATCCCATTTGTTTTGTTTGTTATGCTGAAAGCAAAGCAGTTTAGTCTGTGGAGCTGGGACAACAGCTCAACTTGAGGATTCTCAAATATGTAGACTAGCCCTGGCATGGTTGACATACTAGTTGAATGGTTGACATACTAGTTGCATGGTTCACATACTAGTTGAATGGTTGACATACTAGTTGCATGGTTGACATACTAGTTGAATGGTTGACATACTAGTTGAATGCTTGACATACTAGTTGCATGGTTGACATACTAGTTGAATGGTTGACAAACTAGTTGAATGGTTGACATACTAGTTGAATGGTTGACATACTAGTTGCATGGTTGACATACTAGTTGAATGGTTGACATACTAGTTGCATCATTGACATACTAGTTACATGGTTGACAAACTAGTTGCATGGTTGACATACTAGTTACATGGTTGACATACTAGTTACATGGTTGACATACTAGTTGCATCGTTGACATACTAGTTACATGGTTGACATACTAGTTACATGGTTGACATACTAGTTACATGGTCGACATACTAGTTGCATGGTTGACATACTAGTTGCATCGTTGACATACTAGTTACATTGATATACTAGTTACATGGTTGACATACTAGTTACATGGTCGACATACTAGTTGCATGGTTGACATACCAGTTCTCCGTCTTGAGGGTTAAACCCAAACAGTTCAAATTGTCACAATACATTGCATATTCAGTATGGGGTTTATAACACAAATCTATTTTAATCATGTGAGATGTGATATTTGTGATTCTGCAGCTGCTGGAATATATAATGAAATAAGTCTATGAACATACAGAAGCTGAAAGCAAATACACGTTCCCCTTGGTTCAGTTCACCATGCATGACCTGGTGCCTCCATCCAACTATTAACAAAAGCTAAAGTTTTGTCAGCAAGGCAGAAAGAGAAATGAGGGCGCCCGATGCCTCAGTGATGTTTAGTTCTATCTGCCTAGGGAGAGACGACAGTTGAAAATTAGCTGTCTGGCACAAAATCTGGCACCTTCACAAAAAACTTGATTAATGTGCGTTTTCCCTGTCACATAAACCTACGGTTATAATGTAGTGGCCTAGGGTGGTCCAGCCTCTGGATCACATTTACTCTGCACCGCTGAGAACATGGGTTTGAATCCAACCCACTGCTCTAGCGTTTACATTTTAGACACCTGGCACTCTTTTATCCAGTAGTGACTGAATACATTTTAAAACATACTTATCTACTGTTCCCCCGTGGGAATCAAACCCACAACCCTTCCCTGCAACTGCCATGCTCTACCAACTGAGCTACACGGGACTAAACTCTCTCCTGTTTCTCTACCCTGTCCAATAAACAGATCCTGTTTCTCTACCCTGTCCAATAAACAGATCCTGTTTCTCTACCCTGTCCAATAAACAGATCCTGTTTCTCTACCCTGTCTAATAAACAGATCCTGTTTCACTACCCTGTCCAATAAACAGAACCTGTTTCTCTACCCTGTCTAATAAACAGATCCTGTTTCACTACCCTGTTTAATAAACAGATCCTGTTTCTCTACCCTGTCCAATAAACAGATCCTGTTTCACTACCCTGTCCAATAAACAGATCCTGTTTCTCTACCCTGTCTAATAAACAGATCCTGTTTCTCTACCCTGTCTAATAAACAGATCCTGTTTCACTACCCTGTCTAATAAACAGATCCTGTTTCACTACCCTGTCTAATAAACAGATCCTGTTTCTCTACCCTGTCCAATAAACAGATCCTGTTTCTCTACCCTGTCCAATAAACAGATCCTGTTTCTCTACCCTGTCTAATAAACAGATCCTGTTTCACTACCCTGTTTAATAAACAGATCCTGTTTCTCTACCCTGTCCAATAAACAGATCCTGTTTCACTACCCTGTCCAATAAACAGATCCTGTTTCACTACCCTGTCCAATAAACAGATCCTGTTTCACTACCCTGTCCAATAAACAGCTCCTGTTTCACTACCCTGTCTAATAAACAGATCCTGTTTCTCTACCCTGTCCAATAAACAGCTCCTGTTTCACTACCCTGTCTAATAAACAGATCCTGTTTCTCTACCCTGTCCAATAAACAGCTCCTGTTTCTCTACCCTGTCTAATAAACAGATCCTGTTTCTCTACCCTGTCTAATAAACAGATCCTGTTTCTCTACCCTGTCTAATAAACAGCTCCTGTTTCTCTACCCTGTCTAATAAACAGCTCCTGTTTCTCTACCCTGTCTAATAAACAGATCCTGTTTCTCTACCCTGTCTAATAAACAGATCCTGTTTCTCTACCCTGTCCAATAAACAGATCCTGTTTCACTACCCTGTCCAATAAACAGATCCTGTTTCTCTACCCTGTCTAATAAACAGATCCTGTTTCTCTACCCTGTCTAATAAACAGATCCTGTTTCACTACCCTGTCCAATAAACAGATCCTGTTTCTCTACCCTGTCTAATAAACAGATCCTGTTTCTCTACCCTGTCTAATAAACAGATCCTGTTTCACTACCCTGTCCAATAAACAGAACCTGTTTCTCTACCCTGTCTAATAAACAGATCCTGTTTCACTACCCTGTTTAATAAACAGATCCTGTTTCTCTACCCTGTCCAATAAACAGATCCTGTTTCACTACCCTGTCCAATAAACAGATCCTGTTTCACTACCCTGTCCAATAAACAGCTCCTGTTTCACTACCCTGTCTAATAAACAGATCCTGTTTCTCTACCCTGTCCAATAAACAGCTCCTGTTTCACTACCCTGTCTAATAAACAGATCCTGTTTCTCTACCCTGTCCAATAAACAGCTCCTGTTTCTCTACCCTGTCTAATAAACAGATCCTGTTTCTCTACCCTGTCTAATAAACAGATCCTGTTTCTCTACCCTGTCTAATAAACAGATCCTGTTTCTCTACCCTGTCCAATAAACAGATCCTGTTTCTCTACCCTGTCTAATAAACAGATCCTGTTTCTCTACCCTGTTTAATAAACAGCTCCTGTTTCTCTACCCTGTCTAATAAACAGATCCTGTTTCACTACCCTGTCTAATAAACAGATCCTGTTTCACTACCCTGTTTAATAAACAGATCCTGTTTCTCTACCCTGTCCAATAAACAGATCCTGTTTCACTACCCTGTCCAATAAACAGATCCTGTTTCTCTACCCTGTCTAATAAACAGATCCTGTTTCTCTACCCTGTCTAATAAACAGATCCTGTTTCACTACCCTGTCTAATAAACAGATCCTGTTTCACTACCCTGTCTAATAAACAGATCCTGTTTCTCTACCCTGTCCAATAAACAGATCCTGTTTCTCTACCCTGTCCAATAAACAGATCCTGTTTCTCTACCCTGTCTAATAAACAGATCCTGTTTCACTACCCTGTTTAATAAACAGATCCTGTTTCTCTACCCTGTCCAATAAACAGATCCTGTTTCACTACCCTGTCCAATAAACAGATCCTGTTTCACTACCCTGTCCAATAAACAGATCCTGTTTCACTACCCTGTCCAATAAACAGCTCCTGTTTCACTACCCTGTCTAATAAACAGATCCTGTTTCTCTACCCTGTCCAATAAACAGCTCCTGTTTCACTACCCTGTCTAATAAACAGATCCTGTTTCTCTACCCTGTCCAATAAACAGCTCCTGTTTCTCTACCCTGTCTAATAAACAGATCCTGTTTCTCTACCCTGTCTAATAAACAGATCCTGTTTCTCTACCCTGTCTAATAAACAGCTCCTGTTTCTCTACCCTGTCTAATAAACAGCTCCTGTTTCTCTACCCTGTCTAATAAACAGATCCTGTTTCTCTACCCTGTCTAATAAACAGATCCTGTTTCTCTACCCTGTCCAATAAACAGATCCTGTTTCACTACCCTGTCCAATAAACAGATCCTGTTTCTCTACCCTGTCTAATAAACAGATCCTGTTTCTCTACCCTGTCTAATAAACAGATCCTGTTTCACTACCCTGTCCAATAAACAGATCCTGTTTCTCTACCCTGTCTAATAAACAGATCCTGTTTCTCTACCCTGTCTAATAAACAGATCCTGTTTCACTACCCTGTCCAATAAACAGAACCTGTTTCTCTACCCTGTCTAATAAACAGATCCTGTTTCACTACCCTGTTTAATAAACAGATCCTGTTTCTCTACCCTGTCCAATAAACAGATCCTGTTTCACTACCCTGTCCAATAAACAGATCCTGTTTCACTACCCTGTCCAATAAACAGCTCCTGTTTCACTACCCTGTCTAATAAACAGATCCTGTTTCTCTACCCTGTCCAATAAACAGCTCCTGTTTCACTACCCTGTCTAATAAACAGATCCTGTTTCTCTACCCTGTCCAATAAACAGCTCCTGTTTCTCTACCCTGTCTAATAAACAGATCCTGTTTCTCTACCCTGTCTAATAAACAGATCCTGTTTCTCTACCCTGTCCAATAAACAGATCCTGTTTCTCTACCCTGTCCAATAAACAGATCCTGTTTCTCTACCCTGTCTAATAAACAGATCCTGTTTCTCTACCCTGTTTAATAAACAGCTCCTGTTTCTCTACCCTGTCTAATAAACAGATCCTGTTTCACTACCCTGTCTAATAAACAGATCCTGTTTCACTACCCTGTTTAATAAACAGATCCTGTTTCACTACCCTGTCTAATAAACAGATCCTGTTTCTCTACCCTGTCTAATAAACAGATCCTGTTTCACTACCCTGTCTAATAAACAGATCCTGTTTCACTACCCTGTTTAATAAACAGATCCTGTTTCACTACCCTGTTTAATAAACAGATCCTGTTTCACTACCCTGTCCAATAAACAGATCCTGTTTCACTACCCTGTCCAATAAACAGATCCTGTTTCACTACCCTGTTTAATAAACAGATCCTGTTTCACTACCCTGTCTAATAAACAGCTCCTGTTTCTCTACCCTGTCTAATAAACAGCTCCTGTTTCTCTACCCTGTCTAATAAACAGCTCCTGTTTCTCTACCCTGTCTAATAAACAGGAACATTACTAAAGAAGTAGGACTACTTCTGTAAAAAAAAAGAAAAGGAAAAGGGAAGTAGAGTATAATGAGAGTAATGTGGATCTCCCCTTCTGTTTAGGTGATGATACTGTACTTCAGCCCCAGCGTGTTGCGCTGTATCCTCCTGAGATGGGTGCGACTCCTGGGCTTTGCCACGGCCTACGGAACAGTGATCCTGAAGCTTTACAGGTTTGCGACAGGTCTACTTTCTAGTACAGGTCATTCACATGGGGTGTATTCATTAGTACATGCCGAATGCAAAATGTTTTGCAACTGCATATTCGGGTAGGTTCTTCTTTGTTTCGGCCTGTTTTGTTCCTAGTGAATATACCCAAGCTGTATAATGCAGAAATCAATCCCATAATATGGTACTGGTACTCCCTGTATATAGCTCCACATTGTTCTGGTACTGGTACTCCATGTATATACAGTACCAGTCAAAAGTTTGGATTTTCTACATTTTAGAATAATAGTGAAGACGTCAAATCTATGAAATAACACATATGGAATAATGTAGTAACCAAAAAGTTTGGTAGGCCATCATTGTAAGTAAACATTTGTTCTTAACTGACTTGTTTACTGACTAGTTAAATAAAGGTTAAATAAACAAATTATAAAAAATAAACAAATCAAAATATATTTTATGTTTGAGATTCTTCAAAGTAGACATCCTTTGCCTTGATGACACTTTCGCACACTCTTGGCATTCTCTCAACCAGCTTCATGAGGTAGTCACCTGGAATGCTTTTCCAACAACCTTGAAGGAGTTCCCACATATGCTGAGAACTTTTTGGCTGCTTTTCCTTCACTCTGCGATCCAACTCATCCCAAACCATCTCAGTTGGGTTGAGGTTGGGTGATCGTGGAGGCCAGGTCATCTGATGCAGCACTCCATCACTCTCCTTTGTGGTCAAATAGCCCTTACACAGGCAGGAGGTGTGTTTGGGGTCATTGTCCTATTGAAAAACAAATGATAGTCCCAACTAAGCGCAAACCAGATGGGATGGTGTATCGCTGCAGAATGCTGTGGTAGCCATGCTGGTTAAGTGTGCCTTCACAGACAGTGTCACCAGCAAAGCACCCCCACACCTCCTCTTCCATGCTTCACGGTGGGAACCACACATGCGGATGTAACAGTTGTTAAAATACATTGTGAATTTCACCAGGTTCATATATTAATATGGATGTTGATGTGTTATTATGCATCCCTGCATCCTGGGAATAGAGTAGTGTTTACTGACATTTTCCCTGCGTCCTGGGAGTAGAGTAGTGTTTATTTATGTTCTGCCCTGCGTCCTGGGAGTAGAGTAGTGTTTATTTATGTTTTGCCCTGCATCCTGGGAGTAGAGTAGTGTTTACTGACATTTTCCCTGCGTCCTGGGAGTAGAGTAGTGTTTATTTATGTTCTGCCCTGCGTCCTGGGAGTAGAGTAGTGTTTATTTATGTTTTGCCCTGCATCCTGGGAGTAGAGTAGTGTTTATTTATGTTTTGTCCTGCATCCTGGGAGTAGAGTAGTCTTTATTTATGTTTTGCCCTGCGTCCTGGGAGCAGAGTTTATTTATGTTCTGCCCTGCGTCCTGGGAGTAGAGTAGTGTTTATTTATGTTTTGCCCTGTATGCTCGTGCTCAGATAATGTTGATGCACTATGAGAGGTAGGCACGCTGTCACAACTTTCGTTGTGGGAAGGAGGAGCGGACCAAAATGCAGCGTAGTTGTGATTCATTTTATTTAATACGGAAACTATACACGATAAACTAACAAAATAACAAACGTACGAAAACCGAAACAGCCCTATCTGGTGCAAAACACAGAGACAGGAACAATCACCCACCAACACACAGTGAAACCCAGGCTACCTAATTATGGTTCCCAATCAGAGACAATGACTAACACCTGCCCTTGATTGAGAACCATATCAGGCCAAACACAGAAATAGACAAACAAGACATCCAACATAGAATGCCCACTCAGATCACACCCTGACCAATCAAAACATAGAAACATACAAAGTAAACTATGGCCAAGGCGTGACAGTACCCCCCCCCCCCAAGGTGCGGACTCCGGTCGCAAAACCTGAACCTATCGGGGAGGGTCTGGGCGGGCATCTGTCCGCGGTGGCGGCTCTGGTGCTGGACGTGGCCCCCACTTCACCGCAGTCTTCCCCCACCTTGTCCGCTTCCGTGACCTCCCAGCCACGGCAACCCTACTTAACAACACGGGACAGAGGGGCAGCTCGACAGAGGGGCAGCTCGGGACAGAAGGGCTCTTCAGACTCCGGCAGCAGCGCCGGACGGGCGGGAGACTCCGGCAGCAGCGCCGGACAGGCGGGAGACTCCGGCAGCAGCGCCGGACAGGCGGGAGACTCCGGCAGCAGCGCCGGACAGGCGGGAGACTCCGGCAGCAGCGCCGGACAGGCGGGAGACTCCGGCAGCACAGGAGAGGAGGAAGGCTCTGGCAGATCCTGGCTGACTGGCGGATCTGGAAGAGTCTGGCTGACTGGCGGATCTGGAAGAGTCTGGCTGACTGGCGGATCTGGAAGAGTCTGGTTGACTGGCGGATCTGGAAGAGTCTGGTTGACTGGCGGATCTGGAAGAGTCTGGCTGACTGGCAGATCTGGAAGAGTCTGGTTTACTGGCAGATCTGGAAGAGTCTGGCTGACTGGCAGATCTGGAAGAGTCTGGTGACCTGGAAGAGTCTGGCTGACTGGCAGAGCTGGAAGAGTCTGGCTGACTGGCAGCTCTGGCTGCTTCATGCTGACTGGCGGCTCTGGCTGCTCCAAGCAGATTGACAGCTCTGGCTGCTTCTTGCAGACTGGCAGCTCTGGCTGCTCCATGCAGACTGGCAGCTCTGGCAGCTCCTTGCAGACTGGCAGCTCCTTGCAGACTGGCAGCTCCATGCAGACTGGCAGCTCCATGCAGACTGGCAGCTCCATGCAGACTGGCAGCTCCATGCAGACTGGCAGCTCCATGCAGACTGGCAGTTCCGGCTGCTCCATGCAGACTGACAGCTCTGGCTGCTTCATGCAGACTGGCAGCTTCATGCAGACTGGCAGCTCTGGCTGCACTAAACAGGCAGGAGACTCCGGCAACGCTGTTGAGGCGGAAGGCTCTGGCAGCACTAAACAGGTGGGGGACTCCAGCAGCGCAGGAGAGGAAGAAGGCTCCGGCAGCGCTGGAGAGGCGAGGTGCACTGTAGGCCTGATGAGTGGTGCTGGCACTGGTGGTACTGGGCCGAGGACACACACAGGAAGCCTGGTGCGGGGAGCTGCCATCGGAGGGCTGGTGTGTAGAGGTGGAAAAGGATGGGCTAGACCGTGAAGGCGTACTGGAGATCTTGAGAGCAGTGCTGGCACAGGACATGCAAGGCTCGGGATGTGCACAGGAGGCCTGGTGCGTGAGGCTGGCACCAACTTCACCAGCCGACTAGCACGCACCTCAGGACGAGTATGGAGCGCTGACCCAGGTGTCATCAAATCCCCAACACGCTCCGTCGGGCGAATTCCATATTTAAAGCACCAACACAGCAACTCCCTCATTACTCTCTCCTCCAATTTCTCCATTAACTCCTTCACAGTCTCTGTTTCGCTCACCTCCAACACCGGCTCTGGTTCTGGTCTCCTCCTTTGCTCCTCACGATAAACAGGGAGAGTTGGCTCAGGTCTGAATCCTGACTCTGCCACACTCTCCCTGAGGCCCCCCCCAAGAAATTTTTGGGGCTCACTCTCGGGCTTCCATCCGCTTCGCCATGCTGCCTCCTCATACCGGCGCCTCTCCGCTTTATCCGCCTCCAGTTCTTCCTTGGGACGGCGATATTCTCCAGGCTGAGCCCAGGGTCCTTCTCCGTCTAATTCGTCCTCCCATGTCCATTCCTTCTTTTGTTGCTCCTGCTGTTTCTTTTGCCTGTTACCACGCCGCTTGATCCTGTTATGGTGGGTGATTCTGTCACCCCTTTCGTTGTGGGAAGGAGGAGCGGACCAAAATGCAGCGTAGTTGTGATTCATTTGATTTAATACGGAAACTATACACGATAATCTAACAAAATAACAAACGTACAAAAACCGAAACAGCCCTATCTGGTGCAAAACACAGAGACAGGAACAATCACCCACAAACACACAGTGAAACCCAGGCTACCTAAATATGGTTCCCAATCAGAGACAATGACTAACACCTGCCCCTGATTGAGAACCATATCAGGCCAAACACAGAAATAGACAAACAAGACATCCAACATAGAATGCCCTCTCAGATCACACCCTGACCAATCAAAACATAGAAACATACAAAGTAAACTATGGCCAGGGCGTGACACGCTTTGTCTGTTGTCTTCAGAAAAGTTGGATTCCTGTAAGCACAAAGTCACACACACAGTGTTTTGTTCATGAAGAATGATGTATATTTAGAGGTTACTCATAAGTGGATGGTGTTGTCAAGATGCAATTGTAATTGTACTTTTTTAGGATGATATTAACATTCTGAATTCAACACGTGGTTACTAGCTAGCTAAGATACTGTATGTGTGAACGATGGTTGATGATTGCTCCACGACTGATTCCAGTCCACTGTATTGTGCGTCTGTTGTAGAAAGAGGCGACGATTCGCAGAACATATTTGTGCTCTGCAAATGTTTTGTATTTTTTGGGGGGGGATGCAGAGAGTGAATTCGGATTCATTAAAACAACCTGATTTCCGAAGTCTCAATCAACCACACACAACGCAGAGCTACAGCGGTGCAGTACAGCACTGGTTACTGGGAGATCATCCGTTCACCTACTCTGCATCTCACCAAGATACAGAGGTTGGGACCAACAATTTCACATTTGGACTATCATCAGACCAAAGGCCAGATGTCCGCTGGTCTAATGTCCATTGGTTGTGTTTCTTGGCCTAAGCAAGTCTTTTCTTATTATAGGTGCCCTTTAGTAGTGGTTTCTTTGCAGAGATTCGACTATGAAGGCCTGATTCACAGTCTCATCTGAACAGTTAATGTTGAGATGTGTCTGTTACTTGATCTCGGTCAAGCGTTTATTTGGGCTACAATCTGAGGTGCAGTTAACTCTATTGAACTTACCCTCTGCAGCAGAGGGAACTCTGGGTCTTCCTTTCCTGTGGCGGTCCTCATGAGAGCCATCATAGCGCTTGGTGGTTTTTGCGACTGCACTGTCATTGCTCTTTGCATATTTGAGCTGTTCTTGCCATAATATGGACTTGGTCTTTTACCAAATAGGGCTATCTTCTGTATACCCCTCCCCCCCACCTTGTCACAACACAACTGATTGGCTCAAACACATTAAGAAGGAAAGAAATTCCACAAATGAACTTATAACAAGGCACACCTGTTAATTTTAATGCATTCGCGTTGACTACCTCATGAAGCTGGTTGAGAGAATGCCAAGAGTGTGCAAAGCTGTCATCAAGGCAAAGGGTGGTTACTTTGAAGAATCTCAAATCTCAAATATATTTTGATTTGTTTAACACTTTTTTGGTTACTACATGATTCCATATGTGTTATTCCATAGTTTTGATGTCTTCACTATTATTCTACAATGTAGAAAATAGTAAAAATAAAGAAAAACCCTTGAATGAGTAGGTGTGTCCAAACTTTGGACTGGTACTGCTCCACATTGATCTGGTACTGGTACTTCCTGTATATAGCTCCACATTGATCTGGTACTGGTACTTCCTGTATATAGCTCCACGTTGATCTGGTACTCCCTGTATATAGCTCCACATTGATCTGGTACTCCCTGTATATAGCTCCACGTTGATCTGGTACTCCCTGTATATAGCTCCACGTTGATCTGGTACTCCCTGTATATAGCTCCACGTTGATCTGGTACTCCCTGTATATAGCTCCACGTTGATCTGGTACTCCCTGTATATAGCTCCACGTTGATCTGGTACTCCCTGTATATAGCTCCACGTTGATCTGGTACTCCCTGTATATAGCTCCACGTTGATCTGGTACTCCCTGTATATAGCTCCACGTTGATCTGGTACTCCCTGTATATAGCTCCACGTTGATCTGGTACTCCTGTATATAGATCCACGTTGATCTGGTACTCCCTGTATATAGCTCCACGTTGATCTGGTACTCCCTGTATATAGCTCCACGTTGATCTGGTACTCCCTGTATATAGCTCCACGTTGATCTGGTACTCCCTGTATATAGCTCCACGTTGATCTGGTACTCCCTGTATATAGCTCCACGTTGATCTGGTGCTCCCTGTATATAGCTCCAACTATACTGTAGTTCCATTCTTCTGTATTTAATTGTATTAGTCTTGTGTTAGTGTTTCATTTTTATTGATGGGAAGGGCTCGTATAAAACAAGAATTTCACAGTAAAGACTACACCAGTTGTATTCGGGGCATGTGACAAATAAAATGTGATTTGGCCAAATGAGAACTTCTGCAGTGTTCTGCCTAGAACTTCCTGTCTTTTCTCCCAACAATTTTTCCCAATGATGCTCCTTAATGAGTTTGCCCTGTAGAGTGCCCTCCAATAAACAGGTTCCTCTCAGAATTGGTCCTGGTTTGCCATTGTTCTATTTTGCTACTTAGTAGTCAAAGTGGGTGGACAGAGGCATAGGTAGCACTTTACATTCTCAATCACTACCTACCGTAGCATAGAGTTCTCTCCACTCTCCTCTGGAAATGACTTGGCTTTCATGTTGGCCTTTTTACATTTCGCAGAGACAGCAGAGAAACAACTCAATCTGATCAAGTGTGTGTAAGAAATTGTTTGTGTGTGTGTGTGTGTGTGTGTGTGTGTGTGTGTGTGTGTGTGTGTGTGTGTGTGTGTGTGTGTGTGTGTGTGTGTGTGTGTGTGTGTGTGTGTGTGTGTGTGTGTGTGTGTGTGTATTGTCCACTCCCACTTCAGTTAATATAGTTTTGTGAGTGCAGAAAATAGGGGGCCAAAGGGCAGCCTGCTACTTCCCCTGACAAAATTACAATTTAAGTTCCTTGTGGTGTGATGGGCTTGAAACCTAACCTTAGTGTCAGTTCAATATAGGAGAATCCCACACAGATATCAAAGATGAGGCAGGATCAATCATGGTCTGTCCCTCAGAGACCCCAGAGGTTGAAATAGCTCCTTATATCTATGCTAATCTAGACCACACTTCAGAGAACACACTGTTGCTAGCTCTTGCAAGGGTCTTTCAGCAGTAGTATAGGAGAAGTAATAACGGAAGCCGTAACACTGATGAATGCTAGCAGTGGTAGAAGGAATAATGCAGTGTAATGAATGCTAACAGTGGTAGAAGGAATAATGCAGTGTAATGAATGCTAGCAAACTGAATTGGTCCACTCACACAGACAGCATCGTGAAGAAGGCGCAGCAGCGCCTCTTCAACCTCAGGAGGCTGAAGAAATTCGGCTTGTCACCAAAAGCACTCACAAACTTCTACAGATGCACAATCGAGAGCATCCTGGCGCGCTGTATCACCGCCTGGTACGGCAACTGCTCCGCCCACAACCGTAAGGCTCTCCAGAGGGTAGTGAGGTCTGCACAACGTATCACCGGGGGCAAACTACCTGCCCTCCAGGACACCTACACCACCCGATGTTACAGTAAGGCCACAAAGATCATCAAGGACAACACCCACCCGAGCCACTGCCTGTTCACCCCGCTATCATCCAGAAGGCGAGGTCAGTACAGGTGCATCAAAGCTGGGACCGAGAGACTGAAAAACAGCTTCTATCTCAAGGCCATCAGACTGTTAAACAGCAACCACTAACATTGAGTGGCTGCTGCCAACACACTGACTCAACTCCAGCCACTTCAATAATGGGAATTGATGGGAAAGGATGTAAAATATATCACTAGCCACTTTAAACAATGCTACCTAATATAATGTTTACATACCCTACATTATTCATCTCATATGTATACGTATATACTGTACTCTATCATCAACTGCATCCTTATGTAGTACATGTATCACTAGCCACTTTAACTATGCCACTTTGTTTACATACTCATCTCATATGTATATACTGTACTCGATACCATCTACTGTATCTTGCCTATGCTGCTCTGCACCATCACTCATTCATATCTTTATGTACATGTTCTTTATCTCCTTACACTGTGTATAAGAAATTAGTTTTGGAATTGTTAGTTAGATTACTTGTTGGTTATTACTGCATTGTCGGAACTGGAAGCACAAGCATTTCGCTACACTCGCATTAACATCTGCTAACCATGTGTATGTGACAAATAAAATTTGATTTGATTTAGCAGTGGTAGAAGGAATAATGCAGTGTAATGAATGCTAGCAGTGGTAGAAGGAATAATGCAGTGTAATGAATGCTAACAGTGGTAGACGGAATAATGCAGTGTAATGAATGCTAGCAGTGGTAGAAGGAATAATGCAGTGTAATGAATGCTAGCAGTGGTAGAAGGAATAATGCAGTGTAATGAATGCTAGCAGTGGTAGAAGGAATAATGCAGTGTAATGAATGCTAGCAGTGGTAGAAGGAATAATGCAGTGTAATGAATGCTAGCAGTGGTAGAAGGAATAATGCAGTGTAATGAATGCTAACAGTGGTAGAAGGAATAATGCAGTGTAATGAATGCTAGCAGTGGTAGAAGATAAAAAGTGGTTTCAGTAAAAGTAGTGTTGCCTGTGTCAGTTACATAATTAGAAGAATCAATAATGAAAGGGATGAATAGCAGTAGTGTCCCATGATGTCTTGATCATTTAATGAACAAATGTATCTTTACCTTTGATGGGTTCAGATTTCTCAGCTTTAAATATTGTTAATCATCAGAGATTTACAATAGAGACGTGAGGGGTGCCATAGTCTAGGGTCTACACCAGAAGTTAATGGGTATCTGTAGGAGGAATGGATAAGGTGGAGGCAAAACAATCACATTGGCAGCCACTGATAATGGTGGAGAGATGTGGTTTTTGTGAGAAAGGGTGTCGAGGTCAGGTCACATTAATGGAGAAGGAACAGTTTGTTGCCCGCATCACTGAACTTCCTGCCAAGTAAAGATGTGATGTTTAGAGAGAAGGAGGAGACTCCACCCAAATTGGGGTGTATATATATACTACCACTGGGGGAACCATGTCTTTGTCTTGCTCAGGGGCAGAACGACATATTTTTGCAAGATCAAATCGGGGATTTGATCTTGCAACCTTTTAGGTCACAAGTCCAACGCTCTAACCACCAGGCTAACCTGCCACCCTGATGGGTGAATAAACTTGGTATACATTTTACTAGGTTCATTTAGAGCCTAACAACCTGTTTGTAACAGATACCAGTTGGTTGTAATCTGGTTGTAACAGAGACCAGTTGGTTGTAATCTGGTTATATATAACAGCCACCAGTTGGTTGTAATCTGGTTATAACAGCCACCAGTTGGTTGTAATCTGGTTATAGCAGACACCAGTTGGTTGTAATCTGGTTATATATAACAGACACCAGTTGGTTGTAATCTGGTTATATATAACAGACACCAGTTGATTGTAATCTGGTTATATATAACATACACCAGTTGGTTGTAATCTGGTTATATATAACAGACACCAGTTGGTTGTAATCTGGTTATATATAATAGACACCAGTTGGTTGTAATCTGGTTATATATAACAGACACCAGTTGGTTGTAATCTGGTTATATATAACAGACACCAGTTGGTTGTAATCTGGTTATAACAGCCACCAGTTGGTTGTAATCTGGTTATAGCAGCCACCAGTTGGTTGTAATCTGGTTATAACAGCCACCAGTTGGTTGTAATCTGGTTATATATAACAGACACCAGTTGGTTGTAATATGGTTATATATAACAGACACCAGTTGGTTGCAATCTGGTTATATATAACAGCCAACAGTTGGTTGTAATCTGGTTATAACAGCCACCAGTTGGTTGTGGTCTGGTTATACCAGCCACTAGTTGGTTGTAATCTGGTTATAACAGCCACCAGTTGGTTGTAATATGGTTATATATAACAGCCACCAGTTGGTTGTAGTCTGGTTATAACAGACACCAGTTGGTTATAGTCTGGTTATACCAGCCACCAGTTGGTTGTAATATGGTTAAAACAGCCACCAGTTGGTTATAAGTTGATTATATATAACAGACACCAGTTGGTTGTAGTCTAACCCTAAAATGACACTATTAGACGTCACGTGCCAAATTTGAGAACAGAAACAACCCTTCTCTCTCTTCTCTCCTCCAGGGTGCTGAAGGTGTTTCTGTCCCGTACGGCACAGCGGACGCCCTACATCACCAGCTGGCGGGTGCTGCGTCTGCTGGGGGTCATCCTGCTGGTGGTGCTGTGGTTTCTGGTGGCCTGGACCTCGGCCGTGTGTCAGACACCTGACCGGACATCGGCCCTCATCGATGTGGGCCTCACCCCCG
This sequence comes from Oncorhynchus masou masou, assembly GCF_036934945.1. Taxonomy (NCBI): domain Eukaryota; kingdom Metazoa; phylum Chordata; class Actinopteri; order Salmoniformes; family Salmonidae; genus Oncorhynchus; species Oncorhynchus masou. Next base: position 8,449,165 of record NC_088228.1, read on the forward strand.
ACGGGCTGCAGTTCAGCATGTGCCTGCTGGACCGCTGGGATTACATGATGGCAGTTGGTGAGTTGTGACGGAATTGTGGACCTCTTGTCAATACCCCTAGTCAATTACCAAGTGGGCAAACTAGTTGAAATGACATTGTTAAAGCAAAAAAATTATTGAAATTATCAAATAAAATCCAGCTTTATTTATACAGCACATTTCAGATATGGAATGCAACAGAATGTGCTTCACAATAAATAAATGATTAAAAAAACAATGAAAATGAAAACTGAAATATTTACTACACAACAAATTTAGGAGGATAAAAAAACAAGATAATAATAAAAAAACTGAAAGACTAAAGTACCCGAAGGAAAAGCAAAGCTAAAGAGGTGCGTTTTAAGATCTCTTTTAAATATGTCCACAGTTTCAGCCCCCCTCAGGTTCTCTGGCAGGCTATTCCAGAGGCTGGGGGCATAGTAACTAAAGGCTGCCTCTCCATGCCTCTTGGTCCCCTCAGGTTCTATGGCAGAGGGCTGGGGGCATAGTAACTAAAGGCTGCCTCTCCATGCCTCTTGGTCCCCTCAGGTTCTCTGGCAGAGGGCTGGGGGCATAGTAACTAAAGGCTGCCTCTCCATGCCTCTTGGTCCCCTCAGGTTCTCTGGCAGAGGGCTGGGGGCATAGTAACTAAAGGCTGCCTCTCCATGCCTCTTGGTCCCCTCAGGTTCTCTGGCAGAGGGCTGGGGGCATAGTAACTAAAGGCTGCCTCTCCATGCCTCTTGGTCCCCTCAGGTTCTCTGGCAGAGGGCTGGGGGCATAGTAACTAAAGGCTGCCTCTCCATGCCTCTTGGTCCCCTCAGGTTCTCTGGCAGAGGGCTGGGGGCATAGTAACTAAAGGCTGCCTCTCCATGCCTCTTGGTCCCCTCAGGTTCTATGGCAGAGGGCTGGGGGCATAGTAACTAAAGGCTGCCTCTCCATGCCTCTTGGTCCCCTCAGGTTCTCTGGCAGAGGGCTGGGGGCATAGTAACTAAAGGCTGCCTCTCCATGCCTCTTGGTCCCCTCAGGTTCTCTGGCAGAGGGCTGGGGGCATAGTAACTAAAGGCTGCCTCTCCATGCCTCTTGGTCCCCTCAGGTTCTCTGGCAGAGGGCTGGGGGCATAGTAACTAAAGGCTGCCTCTCCATGCCTCTTGGTCCCCTCAGGTTCTCTGGCAGAGGGCTGGGGGCATAGTAACTAAAGGCTGCCTCTCCATGCCTCTTGGTCCCCTCAGGTTCTCTGGCAGAGGGCTGGGGGCATAGTAACTAAAGGCTGCCTCTCCATGCCTCTTGGACCCAGGCTTTCGGAGAGTTAAAAGGCCAGTGACAGAGGACCTGAGGGTGCAGTGTACAGTCATTGTTATCATATATGAAATTATAAGTACCTCACGTCACTCATAAAAAGACGAAGCAATTAGCCTATTAAATGTTTATCTAACTCCATAAAGATAATTAACATAAACAAGCGTTAGGCAATGAGATGACGTTGACTAGCAAGAATTGGTCTGGGAATGGTCTATATCAAAGACAAATATTGAATTAACATTGTACAATTCATGGATTCACATGCAAGGCATAAATTAAGATAAGCATTAAGAAGCATTACAAGTCATTATTCCAAGCAGGACAAAACACGATTAAAGAGATGCTTACTAGGCCAGAGTCCTAGAAGCCTAGTAAATTCCTACAAGCATTTCGCTACAAGCAATAACATCTGCTAAATATGTGTATGTGACCAATAACATTTTATTTGATTTGGATTTGATGATGAATTGATCATACAACCTTCCTCCGTGACTGGAAACACGATAAGAGAAAGAACAAAGGCATGTAATTCCATTTATAGCATCTGACGATGTAACCTTTCAACCCAAAACCAACCACCATTAAACAGTCAAAAAAGACCAAGTTTACAGTAACCTCAACACCTCCTGGCCCAATCTCCACATGGTGTCACAGCATTTAAAGGCTTGTGGTGGGGGATGAGACCAATGGAAATAAGACAGAATTCCTGGACCATAAAAACATTTGCATAGAGATCATACATCTAGACACAGTGCCTTTGGAAAATATTCAGACCTGTTGACTTTTTCCACATTTTGTTACGTTACAGCCTTATTGTAAAATGTATTAAATAAAAAAAATATCCTCCTCAATCTACACACAATTCTCCAGAATGGCAAAGGGAAAACAGATTTTTAGAAAGTTTTGCAAATGTACAAAAAAACAAAAACTGAAATATCTTATTTACATAAGAATTCAGACCCTTTGCTATGAGACTCGGAATTTATCGAAGGTCAGACTCGAAGCTCAGGTGCATCCTGTTTCCATTGATCATCCTTGAGATCCTTGAGAACTTGATTGGAGTCCACTTGTGGTAAATTCAATTGATTGGACATGATTTGGAAAGGCACCCGCCTGTCTATATAAGGTCCCACAGTTGACAATACAAGTCAGAGCAAAAACCAAGACATGACGTTGAAGGAATTGTCCATAGAGCTCCGAGACGGGATTGTGTCGAGGCACAGGTCTGGGGAAGGGTACCAGAACATTTCTGCAGCACTGAAGGTCCCTAAGAACACAGTTGCACCATCCCTACGGTGATGCTTGGTGGTGGCAGCATCATACTGTGGGGATGTTTTTCAGCAGCAGGAACTGGGAGACTAGTCAGGACCGAGGGAAAGATGAACGGAGCAAAGAACAGAGAGATCTATGATGAAAACCTGCTCCAGAGTGCACAACGACTTTAAGCACACAGCCAAGACAACACAGGAGTGGATTTGGGACAAGTCTCTGAATGTCCTTGAGTGGCCCAGCCAGAGCCAGGACTTGAACCCGATCAAACATCTCTGGAGAGACCTGAAAATAGCTGTGCAGCAACACTCCCCAACCAACCTGACAGAGCTTGAGAGGATCTGCAGAGAAGAATGGGAGAAACTACCCAAATACAGGTGTGCCAAGCTTGTAGCTTCATACCCAAGAAGACTTGAGGCTGTAATGGCTCCCAAAGGTGCTTCAACAAAGTACTGAGTAAAGGGTCTGAATACTTGTGTAAATGTGATATATATTATATTTTTTATATACATTTGCAAAAATGTCTAAAAACCATTTTTCTTTGTCATTATGAGGTCTTTTGTGTGTAGATTGATGAGGAAAACATTTTTTAAATCCATTTTAGAATATGGCTGTAACGTAACAAAATGTGGAAAAAGTCAAGTGGTCTGAATACTTTCCGAATGCATTGTACTGTAGCATCAGAGTTATCCTCAGGGAACAAGTTTCAGATAGAAACCAGGATAATATAGTATTATTCTATCATATAGTATTATTCTATAATATAGTATTATTCTATCATATAGTATTATTCTATAATATAGTATTATTCTATAATATAGTATTATTCTATCATATAGTATTATTCTATCATATAGTATTATTCTATAATATAGTATTATTCTATAATATAGTATTATTCTATCATATAGTATTTTTCTATAATATAATATAGTGTTATTCTATCGCATAGTATTATTCTATAATATAGTATAGTATTATTCTATCGTATAGTATTATTATATAATATAATATAGTATTATTCTATCATATAGTATTATTATATAATATAGTATTATTATATAATATAGTATTATTATATCATATAGTATAGTATTATTCTATCGTATAGTATTATTATATAATATAATATAGTATTATTCTATCATATAGTATTATTATATAATATAGTATTATTATATAATATAATATAGTATTATTATATCATATAATATAGTATTATATCATAAAATATAGTATTATTATATCATATAATATAGTATTATTCTATCATGTAGTTTTATTCTATCATATACTATTAATATATCATAGGCACCTGGGAATCCAAAAATGGGGAGGTTGCCCTCCTTTCCCCCACCCGCACTTCGCCAGAGCGCACATACAGGCATCATTAAAAATCATTTAGCTGTTTGAAAACCAATTTCTCCAGAATTTTGCTTAAGAATGGGAGGTTGGAGATTGGTCGAAAATTGCTAAGAGCTGAAGAATCTAGATAACTTTTCTTCAGAAAGGGTTTCACCATAGCAGTTTTTCGTGCCTGTGAACAGGGAGAGATTAACAATAGCTTGCAGTTCTTCAGATATGCTATTAAAAATGTTTTTGAAGAAGGTGGTGGAGATAAACCTGCCTTCTCGATTTTAAGTTGTGATATCACTTTCAGTCAGGCAGGTACAGGGCAGGTAGAAAGGTCAGAACTGGGAAGACTTGAACACACGCTGGTAGGACTTGACAAGACAAACACACAGGGTAATGAGGGAAGATTGGAGACACCTGGTGGGGAGTGGAAACAAGCACCAAGACAGGTGAAACGTACAGAAAAATGGGTCTGTTCCTTATAGTTCTAACTAACCATGTATAGGTTTAATCCAAGTTTCATTTAACTTGTCAAGCTAGTTAAGAACAAATTCTTATTTTCAATGACGGCCTAAGAACAGTGGGTTAACTGCCTTGTTCAGGGGCAGAACAACATATTTTTACCTTGTCAGCTCAGGGATTTGATCTTGCAACCTTTTGGTTACTGGTCCAACGCTCTAACCACTAGGCTTCCTGCCGACCCTTGGATAATGTTAGTTTAAACATAGCTACACCCCACACCTTTGCCTGCTGTTCTTTTGATTTCAGCGTGTGGTTTTTGAGTTGTGGTAGTTTGAACAGCGCGTATCCCGCCCTAATTGACGAGTGATTTATTGCCACTTGACAAAACAACAGTGTTTAAAATGTCTAAGTTTTAAAAAATAAGATAAGATACTTGTTTTTTTTTAAATACAAGTAATATGATGTGTAGATAGCAAATGTTTTGGTTTTTCAATATATCACAAAACAGTTTCTGTATATTGGTTATTGATTTGGACACTTTAAAACTGAGTTTTGACATTGGGCTATTTATCAATGTCTTGCCAACAGGAAGCAGCGACAGCATAATTTTCAACTTAAGTTTAGCAATCATTTCCAATGGTATTGTACTTGATCAGGTAAAAACTGCTGAAGGAGTCCAAAAATGTGCTGTGATTTGATTTATTTTGATCATATACCAGGAATCACCAAGACGGGTTGGCCCTATACTCATCAGACTAGGCCATCATTTTTAATGTGTATATATATATAGAGAGATATTTTATGTATAATGTGTATATTTGTATCAAGCAGGGCACATTTCAAAAAGAAACCTAGGTCTAAATATGTCTTCCCTAGTAAAACAAACGTAAAATAAAAATAATATCATCGCCACTGCTGCTGCTATTGTTGTTGTTGTTGTTTGTTTCATCATTCCTGATGCCAGATTATCGGTGGAAATTCAAATGGACTCTAATCAGTCTAAATAACCAGTTCAAATAGGAGAAATGCCGAGCCTCTTCTCGAGTGGAATGTGACAGGCAGCTGAGGATCAGGACATATCATCTAATCCCTGTTTAAGTGGATGGATCTCTGAGAGGCGGTAAGCTCTGCTCTGTCTGAGGACCCTGAGAGAGATATGGACAGCGATGCGGAGAGTTTTTTCAACAAGGAAAATTGGAAAGGGAAACAAGGGAGGGGGAGGACAGCTCAGGTAAAGGAGGAGGGAGGACAGCTCAGGTAAAGGAGGAGAGAGGACAGCACAGGTAAAGGAGGAGGGAGGACAGCTCAGGTAAAGGAGGAGGGAGGACAGCTCAGGTAAAGGAGGAGGGAGGACAGCTCAGGTAAAGGAGGAGGGAGGACAGCTCAGGTAAAGGAGGAGGGAGGGCAGCTCAGGTAAAGGAGGAGGGAGGACAGCTCAGGTAAAGGAGGAGGGAGGACAGCTCAGGTAAAGGAGGAGGGAGGACAGCTCAGGTAAAGGAGGAGGGAGGACAGCTCAGGTAAAGGAGGAGGGAGGACAGCTCAGGTAAAGGAGGAGGGAGGGCAGCTCAGGTAAAGGAGGAGGGAGGACAGCTCAGGTAAAGGAGGAGGGAGGGCAGCTCAGGTAAAGGAGGAGGGAGGACAGCTCAGGTAAAGGAGGAGGGAGGACAGCTCAGGTAAAGGAGGAGGGAGGACAGCTCAGGTAAAGGAGGAGGGAGGACAGCTCAGGTAAAGGAGGAGGGAGGACAGCTCAGGTAAAGGAGGAGGGAGGACAGCTCAAGTAAAGGAGGAGGGAGGACAGCTCAGGTAAAGGAGGGGGAGGGCAGCTCAGGTAAAGGAGGGGGAGGACAGCTCAGGGAAAGGAGGAGGGAGGACAGCTCAGGTAAAGGAGGAGGGAGGACAGCTCAGGTAAAGGAGGAGGGAGGACAGCTCAGGTAAAGGAGGAGGGAGGACAGCTCAGGTAAAGGAGGAGGGAGGACAGCTCAGGGAAAGGAGGAGGGAGGACAGCTCAGGTAAAGGAGGGGGAGGACAGCTCAAGTAAAGGAGGGGGAGGACAGCTCAGGGAAAGGAGGAGGGAGGACAGCTCAGGTAAAGGAGGAGGGAGGACAGCTCAGGTAAAGGAGGAGGGAGGACAGCTCAGGTAAAGGAGGAGGGAGGACAGCTCAAGTAAAGGAGGGGGAGGACAGCTCAAGTAAAGGAGGGAGGAGGACAGCTCAGGTAAAGGAGGGAGGAGGACAGCTCAGGTCGCTGTTGACATAAGGCATAATAAGAACATTGTGCATCTTCACAGGGAAGGCAGAGACAGCTAGTGAACCTGTACATATACATGGTGGAGAGGTCGGTCTGCGGTGCAGGATAGGGGAGTGCAGTGTGGGTTGGGAGTAGGCTGAAGGGCGATACCCACTCATCTAAGGTGCTATCAGGTTTTTTTAAAACAGTTTTATTTGGGGCTCTATAATAATTCTAATAATTATTTTGTAGTTAATTTAAAAAAAGTGTTGATCATGTCTGTGTCAGTTCAAATGAATTTTCCCTCCTACCAGCATTTACAAACAGCTCACCATGCATACTGGTTAAATACTAAGTATCTTATAATAAGTCGTTGTGATTTATGAATATTCATGAATAATAATACACTCTAATCACTATTTATAAATTATAATCTGCAATCCGACATGATTCCCATGTTGTCTTTGGTGTTAATTATTGAAGGAATGTAAATCAGGCTTGCTGTTATGGGCTCCAAACTAACAGTGAGTCAGACAACGGGGTACAGTTCTGAGAACAGTTCTGAGAACATAGAATAAAGGAAACATGAGACTGCCTTACAGTTCTGAGAACAGTTCTGAGAACATAGAATAAAGGAAACATGAGACTGCCTTACAGTTCTGAGAACAGTTCTGAGAACATAGAATAAAGGAAACATGAGACTGCCTTACAGTTCTGAGAACAGTTCTGAGAACATAGAATAAAGGAAACATGAGACTGCCTTACAGTTCTGAGAACAGTTCTGAGAACATAGAATAAAGGAAACATGAGACTGCCTTACAGTTCTGAGAACAGTTCTGAGAACATAGAATAAAGGAAACATGAGACTGCCTTACAGTTCTGAGAACAGTTCTGAGAACATAGAATAAAGGAAACATGAGACTGCCTTACAGTTCTGAGAACAGTTCTGAGAACATAGAATAAAGGAAACATGAGACTGCCTTACAGTTCTGAGAACAGTTCTGAGAACATAGAATAAAGGAAACATGAGACTGCCTTACAGTTCTGAGAACAGTTCTGAGAACATAGAATAAAGGAAACATGAGACTGCCTTACAGTTCTGAGAACATAGAATAAAGGAAACATGAGACTGCCTTACAGTTTTGAGAACAGTTCTTGGAAAAGGAATGTAAATTAGGGGTCAATGTTATGGGATCCTGAGTAACGGTGAGTCAGACAGTCGACAGTTCTGAAAACTGGGGCATGCAACAGAAAACCGTAAGTCCAAGTAGTCCCTCCCTGTTTCAGTACGTTTTCTTCCATTTGGTGTCGAATTCATATGATCTATTTCTGAGAACGTAGAATAAAGGAGAGAGGAGAGACACGGACTACTGTACAGTTCTGAGAACAGTTTTTATAAAGGAATGTAAATTAGTGTCACAGTTATGCGTTCCCAAATAACATTAAGTCAGACTACAGAGAGCAGTTCTGAGAACAGTTCTGAGAACATAGAATAAAGGAGAGATGAGAGACTTGGACTGCCTTACAGTCTGCTAATCCCCAGCGACCTTAAAACACTAGAGAGGATCCCTCTCCAGCAGGAGATCTGTCAACAAGGTGGTGGGATGGTAATCAGCAGATTTGTCAACTTGGCACTGGGCTGGCAATCAGCAGATCTGTCAACAAGGCAGTGGGCTGGCAATCAGCAGATTTGGCAACATGGCAGTGGGTTGGCAGTTAGCAGATATGTTGAACATGCAGTGGGCTTGCAATCAGCAGATTTGGCAACAAGGCAGTGGGTTGGCAGTTAGCAGATCTGTCAACAAGGCAGTGGGCTGGAAATCAGCAGATTTGGCAACAAGGCAGTGGGTTGGCAGTCAAGCTGTGGGAAATCAATTTTGGCAGAAAGGGAACTCTCCTTAGCAAATGTCAGTGGCTAGTAACTACATGATGTGCAGCCATCAACACTTTGTGCATCAAACGACAGGCGGAGGGCTGTACATTTGGCCACTTGTTCCCCAGTGAATTGTGCCTTTTGAAAGGTGTGTGAATGGACACGTGATGTGAGGCCAGTATACTTCCCAATGGTGAGAGAGGTCTCATTTTGGCCGACTGAATTTGCTCTTGTAACTTTGTTTGAAATTAAAACAAAATAAACTTGAGGGAAGGATTTTTAGAGTGTGTCTCTCGTTTTTAGTACTTAGATATAGCACCATTGACACTTCTGATTGATTCATTATTTATACAATTACAGTGAATGTTTAACAGGTATAACAGGTAAAAAATTCAAGGCTGCTTCATTAAAAATGGAATCGTTTTTCATATTCTTTGAAGGGTCTAGAAAAAAAGCATGAACTGGCGCACACACAAACATTTTGCGGAGGAACCAAATTTGCTCCCAACAATCCAATAGGCAAACCCAACAATCCAATGGGCAAACCCAACATTCCAATGGGCAAACCCAACAATCCAATGGGCAAACCCAACAATCCAATGGGCAAACCCAACAATCCAATGGGCAAACCCAACAATCCAATGGGCAAACCCAACAATCCAATGGGCAAACCCAACAATCCAATGGGCAAACCCAACAATCCAATAGGCAAACCCAACAATCCAATGGGCAAACCCAACAATCCAATGGGCAAACCCAACAATCCAATGGGCAAACCCAACAATCCAATGGGCAAACCCAACAATCCAATAGGCAAACCCAACAATCCAATGGGCAAACCCAACAATCCAATGGGCAAACCCAACAATCCAATGGGCAAACCCAACAATCCAATGGGCAAACCCAACAATCCAATGGGCAAACCCAACAATACAATGTGCAAACCCAACAATACAATAGGCCAACGTTTCCACTAAGCAGTGCCCTCTCCCGGAGTGCACACTGCATATTCTTTGAAGGCAACATGAGGACACCCTTGAATTGTATTGCTGCCATTTTGTACAAACCAAAGCAACAATGGTTGCCGTAAAGAATACAGAACTTCCAGAATCTAATTTCAGTCAGCAGTCATTGTGTGTTGTATACAGTATATACTGTATCTCTGCTATTTCTTTGTGAGAGTTAAGGACATTTAGAGTTAAGGACATTTAGATTGAAGGACATTTAGAGTTAAGGGCATTTAGAATTAAGGGCATTTAGAGTTATTTTAGAGTTAAGGACATTGGTCTAACCCACCTGTATTGTTGACCTCTCCTTATCTAGCCGAGTTCCTGTTTCTTCTGTGGGGAGTGTACCTCTGCTATGCTGTCCGGACCGTACCGTCAGCCTTCCATGAACCACGCTACATGACTGTTGCCATATACAATGAACTCCTCATATCGGCAGTATTCCACACCATTAGGTGAGTAATATGGTCACCTTGCACAGTCTTCACATTTAGCTGCCATAAAATGTAATCTATCAAGAGATTACATTTTCTTTTAAATCCTAACAATCTACACACCCTACTCCACAGTGCCCAAAGTAAACTGCCTGTTACTCAGGCCCAGAAGCTGGGATATGCATATAATTGGTAGCATTGGATGGAAAACACTCTGAAGTTTCGAAAACTGTTACAATAATGTCTGTGAGTATAAAAGAACTGATATGGCAGGCGACAACCCGAGGAGAATCCATCCAAAATGTATTTTTTGAGGTCACAATCCATTCAAATGCTTGTCTATGAGATATTCAAAGGAATTCCTCCCAGATTGCAGTTCCCATGGCTTCCACTAGATGTCAACCGTCTTTAGAAAGGGTTTCAGGCTTGTGTTTTGAAAAATGAATTAGTAGTAGTAGTTTTTCAAGGTGGCTCCCATTTGGACTGTAGTCTTGTGGCGCGCGTGGATGAGGGCGCGATGAGAACTGAAAACTGCTGTTCACAAATGCTCTCCATCCAACCTCACTGAGCTCGAGCTGTTTTGAAAGGAGGAATGGGAAAAATTTTCAGTCTCTCGATGTGCAAAACTGTTAGAGACATACCCCAAACGACTTACAGCTGTAATCGCAGCAAAAGGTGGTGCTACAAAGTATTAACTTAAGGGGGCTGAATAATTTTGCACGCCCAATTTTTCAGTTTTTAATTTGTTAAAAAAGTTTGAAATATCCAATAAATGTCGTTCCACTTCATGATTGTGTCCCACTTGTTGTTGATTCTTCACAAAAAATACAGTTTTATATCTTTATGTTTGAAGCCTGAAATGTGGCAAAAGGTCGCAAAGTTCAAGGGGGCCGAATACTTTCGCAAGGCACTGTATCTCTGGAGTGTGAAGAGATACGCAATCAATACATTTTTGTAAAAAAAAATGTATATCATAATGTATATGTATATCATAATAATTTTGAACATTTTCTAGAATTTCCTTTCACTTTTTAAAATGTAGAGTAGGTTGTGTAGATCTGTAGGGGGTGGGGAATATCATTGAATGTGAATACTGTGCATGGAGAGTAGACTTTTACTAATTATTTGAGAGAGAGAGCGAGAGAGAGAGAGGGGGAGAGAGAGAGGGAGAGAGGGAGGGAGAGAGAGAGGGAGAGAGAGAGGGGGAGAGAGAGTGAGAGAGGGAGAGAGAGAGAGGGAGAGAGAGAGAGAGGGAGAGAGGGAGAGAGAGAGGGAGAGGGAGAGAGAGAGAGAGGGAGAGAGAGAGGGGGAGAGAGAGAGAGAGAGAGAGAGAGGGAGAGAGAGAGGGGGAGAGAGAGAGCGAGAGGGGGAGAGGGGGGAGAGAGAGAGAGAGAGGGGGAGAGAGAGGGAGAGAGAGAGGGAGAGAGAGGGGGAGAGAGAGAGAGAGAGAGAGAGAGAGAGAGGGAGAGAGAGAGAGAACCCTATGTGCCCTTACAACTTTTTGCCCTTATAGTTTATAACCATAATCAAGAAGAGATATAGGCAGGAGAATAACAGGGGCAGAACATCCCCAGTTAAAAGGCAGAGTAGAGCGCTCCTTCCCATCAAACAAATGAATAGTGTCAGCAGGACAACTCGGATAAGCCCCTTGAAAGGAGGTGGATAATATTCTGCACCAGGCAGACGGTGCAAAAAAAATCTGCCAAGGCTTAAAATAAACTCCTTATACCCTGTATGTAACTGTCTCTCTACAGTTATCTGCTGGAGGCGCTGACACTGGCTTGATGAGCCTCCTTCCCATTTGACAACTAGGACAACTACATGTGTGTGTGCGCTGTTTTTTGTTGGTAGCAGTCATTCCCTCAATGTATCAACTTGTCACTCAGCATGTATCCGGTGTCAGTGTCTTTGGCTATGGTATCTATGGTATCTAGCTAGCATGATAGCAGTTACCATAGACTTCCAGTCATTGTGCTAACGCAAGTTAGCAATTGCACTGACACTAGTTAGCAACTTTCTTCAAACTGCATACAGAGACATAAAAAATGGTATTCGCTGCACAGGAGGTTGGTGGCACTTTAATTGGGGAGGATCACTGTAGGATCACTATAGGATTATAGGATCACTACAGGATCACTATAGAATCACGGTAGGATCATTATAGGATTATAGGATCACTATAGGATTATAGGATCACTACTGGATCACTAAATTGTTGTGTCTTTGGCTATGCCGGATTAAGTGATATGACATGCTTTTCAATAAAATAATTTCTCCTTAATTAATATCACCTGATTGAGCTAATCATGTAAATGTAATTAACTAGAGAGTCGGGCACCACAAAATAATATTGATAGAGCTGTTATCTTCCGAATAAATTCTTAAAGACCTAGTAATATTTTACATCAATAGCAGTCAATATCAATCGTCATCTTAATTCAGTCTCATCTGAAAGTTGTAAATTCTTGGTCTGCACGAACCCTGGCTAACAATTTGAATCAGCTATACAAAATTGGGTTTAATTATTTATTTACTAAATACCTAACTAATCACACAGAATTACACATAATTAAATCATGACTTGATTACAAATGACGTCATAAAGGAAAACGTCCCTAGCGGGCGGAACAGATTTGACAGCTGGTTACACAAAATAAAAGGGGCTGGGTTTGAGTGAAAGAGCGAGAAGACTGAAGAACACAGGCGAAACTGTGCTATCGTAAATACGGTATCTTACGCATTCTAAATTACCGCTCATTTGGAAAATGCTATAAATATTTACTCTGAGCTGCGCTTCGGTAGGTTGGTGGTAGATGGAAGGCCGTGTTGCCCAACCGAGTCCTTTGAAGAATGTCTCTGGTTGTCAATTGGATATGTTGTAGTAACGTCATTGGGTGATAGACGGGATACTCTGTCTGTTCCTTCCTAACCCTCGTTGCATCTGCTGTTGCTAACTCAACGGCTAGGAGGTATCACTTCTCTAGTTATTATCTGAACCATTCTGACATAGGACCGTCGTCCTAGATCCTCGGAACAGGAAGTTATATTGTCGTCAAGGGCTTATATAGGAAGGGAGAGGAGGGCATGTTTGAAAAGTTTTATAGCCCATGTCCCTTCACAGTGGAGGGCCACTGATTGAGCAGAGCCATACCTTATGAAAACCCAAATCTCACATTTTAGAAGCTAAAATCCCATTTCATCCCATCACGAATAATTTCATATTCAAACATTTAAATTGAACAACAATTCCATGTGAATCCGATAACTCTGATGTGTAGACTTTCCACTGTAGAGTTTATGTCATCTTATCATTAATGAGAATGTCTCAGATGACAACCGAACTGACATCATATTCATTAAGTACCACCGCATATGTTTAATTGTTCGGATTACCAAAATATAGTTAATTTGCCCCCACCTACTGATGTTCCCAGAATCTATATGTTAACCAAGCGATTTGCAAGTGTAACCTCAGTAGGGTAGAAAGAGGAAAAAGGGGGGAAGAGGAATTTATGACTGTCATAAGCCTACCCCCCAGGCCAACGTCATGACACTGGTATGTAAAGTGGTACCTAGAACATTCACCTCAAAGCTGAATGTAGAACGTGTCTGTAGTACTTAAGATCATCACCAACAGGTGGCGCCAATAAATAACTTTTAACAAAGTGAAAGGAAATGAGGCTGGAGTATGTACAGTATGACCATAAAAAAGTCCAGAGAGTCTATTGCCATGCTTATTTCAGAGAACCGCGTCAGAGGCATCAGAGAGCAGCCAGGCTGCTGGAGCCCAGCGATAAGAGCTGGCTGAGTTTGTCCAAGAGAGGGAAGGAGAGAGCGAGAGAGTCGTGATGTTTATTTTTCAACCCCGTGCCAAAAACACCCTTTTGGGATGACTAATGTGATTAATGAGGTTGAATCTCATTATCGGGGGGAACAGTTGATGGAGGGGTGGTGGGACATCGACCTCCCCGGGACCTTGACCGCCATCCCTCAGCGTTGTGATCCCCCATTGAATTAGTCGAGGATATGAAAATTCACCTGCCTCGTTTGAAGATTGATGATGATTCATATTTCATAGACCACTTAAGTCACTCACTCCACCCAGCAAATTTAATGGGACTTTGTAACGATAAATAGTTTTTGTTGCAGTGTTTTGTGGTGTTCCTAATGTTTAGTATACTCAAGAGTATTTGATATGATCACATTCTTCCATTCTCATTTCAATTCTAGATCTTTTTTTTAATTATTTATTTTATTTAATTTTTTATTCAGGGGAAACAAAGTGGATACAATATAAGCTAAGCATCATATATTATAGTTAAGAAGTTTGAAAGGTCCTGAAAAGTCACTCTGAAAAGTATTTACTTTTCCACATGGCTAACTACCAGGAAGTTTGAAAAGACAGGCTGAGTGGGTGGGGAGGATATATTCATGTCAAACAACTTGGATACAGTGAGCAGTGTTGTAGTAAAATCATCTCAAGCAAATTTGGTGATACACAAAGCAACTCAAGCAACATTGAAATTGCATCAGTGATATGATCTCCCGTTTAGTATTTCTCTTGTGACACGGTTCACAGTTCCTATTCCAAGATGGCGTAGCAGTCAGACGTCTTTGTCCTGTCGTGTCGCTTGTATATATCGTTTTACATCCTTTTTCGTCGCATATCCTTTAAAATATATTGCTAAACCTCAATATCTAAATACTCTCCTGCAACCCATCTCACCCAATGTGGCGTGGATCTGCTTTTTTCCACCTAAAGTATTTATATTTACTTCGGATCCGGAATCCCTCAACTGAAGCTAGCCAGCTAACTACCAGCTATCAGTCAGCAAACCATTGCCAGCGGTCATCAGCTAACCTTCAGCTCGGAAAGCTCTCGTCAGTTCGAACAACGTGACTCTAACCAGAGCATAACGGACCTGTTATTTTTATCCCCGAATTCCTACTGCAAACTGAACATTTTCATCTGGATCTTCACAACTAGCTAACCGCAATCCCGGATGACTACTCCTGGCTAGCGTTTCCATCTCAGAGCAAGCATCAATTAGCTTGAAGCTAGCCCGGCCAGGGCTCCTGTGCTACCACCGAAGTATACTCCTGGGCAACAATATCCAGACCCCTTCTACAGCCGGTACGAGTCATGGAAACATGCAGATCCCCTACAACTGGAATACCGACATAATCTGCCCAAGGACTCCAACAGGCCCCTCAGGCGCGACGCTCACTGAAGGCCCATTATGCTAACCAGCTAGGCCTGCTAGCTACCTAGAGCTACTTGGAACCCTACTAATTCCACGACTGGTCTATCAACGTCACTGCACGAAGAGGCAAAAACAGACTTACCCCCATCGCGACGTCCTCCAAAGGCTAACTTTCTAGCCCCTGCTAACTGCTTGCTTGCTAACCCGGTCTGCTAACTGCTAGCCCCTGCTAACTGCTTGCTAACCCGGCCTGCTAACTGCAAGCTTGCCGCGGTCTACTAACTGCTAGCTGCCGGCCCCGGCCTGCTAACTGCTAGCTTACCTGCCCGGTCTGTAACTGCTAGCCAATGCTAACTGCTTGCTTGCTAACCCGGCCTGCTAACTGCTAGCTTGCCCCGGTCTACTAGCTGCTAGCTTGTTTAGCTCCGGCCTACTAACTGTTAGCTTGTTAGCCTGCTAACTGTCTGGGTCCCCAGCCAGCCCAACCACTCACTGGACCCATATGTTCACTTGGCTACGCATGCCTCTCTCTAATATCAATATGCCTTGTCCATTACTGTCCTGGTTAGTGATTACTGTCTTATTTCACTGTAGAGCCTCTAGCCCTGCTCAATATGCCTTAACCAACCATGTTGTTCCACCTCCTACATATGTGATGACATCACCTGGTTTAAACATCTCTAGAGACTATATCTCTCTCTTCATTACTCAATGCCTAGGTTTACCTCCAATGTACTCACATCCTACCTTACCTGTACACTATGCCTTGAATCTATGCTATCGTGCCCAGAAACCTGCTCTTTTTACTCTCTGTTCTGAACGTGCTAGATGGCCAGTTCGTATAGTCTTTAGCCATACCCGTATCCTACTTCTGCTCTGTTCCTCTGGTGATATGGAGGTTAATCCAGGTCCTGCAGCGCCTAGCTCCACTCCCACCCCACAGGTGCTCTCATTTGTTGACTTCTGTAAACGTAAAAGCCTTGGTTTCATGCATGTTAACATTAGAAGCCTACTCCCTAAGTTTGTTTTATTCACTGCTTTAGCACACTCTGCCAACCCAGATGTCTTAGCCGTGTCTGAATCCTGGCTTAGGAAAACCATCAAAAACCCTGAAATCTTCATTGCTAACTATAACGTTTTCCGCCAAGATAGAACTGCCAAAGGGGGCGGTGTTGCAATCTACTGCAAAGATAGTAATACAGAACTCTGAAGGCTATCAAAGTCTGTACCCAAACAATTTGAAAATTCACCCTTCCAGAAACAAGTCTCTCACTGTTGTCGCTTGCTATAGACCTCCCGCTGCCCCCAGCTGCGCCCTCGATACCATATGTGAATTGATTGCCCCCCCCATATATCTTCTGAGCTCGTGCTACTAGGTGACCTAAACTGGGACATGCTTAACACCCCGGCCATCCTACAAACTAAGCTTGATGCCCTCAATCTCACACAAATGATCAATGAACCTACCAGGTACAACCCCAAATCAGTAAACACGGGCACCCTCATAGATGTCGTCCTAACTAATTCGCCCTCCAAATACACCTCTGCTGTTTTCAATCAAGATCTCAGCGATCACTGCCTCATTGCCTGCATCCGTAATGGGTCTGCGACCAAACGACCACCCCTCATCACTGTCAAACGCTCCCTGAAACACTTCTGCGAGCAGGCCTTTCTAATCGACCTGGCCGGGGTATCCTGGAATGACATTGACCTTTTCCCGTTAGTAGATGATGCCTGGCTATTCTTTAAAAGTGCCTTCCTCACCATCTTAAATAAGCATGCCCCTCTCAAAAAATTTAGAACTAGGAATAGATATAGTCCTTGGTTCACTCCAGACCTGTCTGCCCTTGACCAGCACAAAAACATCCTGTGGCGTTCTGCATTAGAATCGAATAGCCCCCGTGATATGCAACTTTTCTGGGAAGTTAGGAACAAATATACACAGGGTTCAATTCTCGGGCCGACTCTCTTTTCTGTATACATCAATGATGTTGCTCTTGCTGCTGGTGATTCTCTGATCCACCTATACACAGACGACACCATTCTGTATACTTCTGGCCCCTCCTTGGACACTGTGTTAACTAACCTCCAGACGAGCTTCAATGCCATTCAACTCTCCTTCCGTGGCCTCCAACTGCTCTTAAACGCAAGTAAAACTAAATGCATGCTATTCAATCGATCACTGCCCACACCTGCTCGCCCGTCCAGCATCACTACTCAGGACGGCTCTGACATAGAATACGTGGACAACTACAAATACCAGGGTGTCTGGTTAGACTGTAAACCCTCCTTCCAGACTCACATTAAGCATCTCCAATCCAAAATTAAATGTAGAATCGGCTTCCTATATCGCAACAAAGCATCCTTCACTCATGCTGCCAAACATACCCTCGTAAAACTGACCATCCTACCGATCCTCGACTTCTGTGATGTCATCTATAAAATAGCCTCCAACACTCTACTCAACAAACTGGATGCAGTCTATCACAGTGCCATCCGTTTTGTCACCAAAGCCCCATACACTACCCACCATTGCGACCTGTACGCTCTTGTTGGTTGGCCCTCGCTTCATACTCGTCGCCAAACCCACTGGCTACAGGTTATCTACAAGTCTCTGCAAGGTAAAGCCCGGCCTTATCTCAGCTCACTGGTCACCATAGCAGCACCCACTCGGAGCACGCGCTCCAGCAGGTATATCTCACTGGTCACCCCCAAACCCAATTCCTCCTTTGGTCGTCTTTCCTTCCAGTTCTCTGCTGCCCATGACTGGAACGAATTGCAAAAATCTCTGAAGCTGGAGTCTCACATCTCCCTCACTAGCTTTAAGCACCAGCTGTCAGAGCAGCTTACAGATCACTGGTCACCCCCAAAGCCAATTCCTCCTTTGGTCGTCTTTCCTTCCAGTTCTCTGCTGCCCATGACTGGAACGAATTGCAAAAATCTCTGAAGCTGGAGACTCACATCTCCCTCACTAGCTTTAAGCACCAGCTGTCAGAGCAGCTTACAGATCACTGCACCTGTATATAGCCTATCTGTAAACAGCCCATCTATCTACCTACCTCATCCCCATACTGGTATTTATTTATTTATTTATTTTGCTCCTTTGCACCCCAGTATCTCTACCTGCACATTCATCTTCTGCCGATCTACCATTTCAGTGTTTAATTGCTATATTGTAATTACTTTGCCACCATGGCCTATTTATTTCCTTAACTTACCTAATTTGCAATCACTATATATAGACTTTTTGTTTTCTTTTGTTCTACTGTATTATTGACTGTATGTTTTGTTTATTCCATGTGTAACTCTGTGTTGTTGTATGTGTCGAATTGCTACTCTTTATCTTGGCCAGGTCGCAGTTGCAAATGAGAACTTGTTCTCAACTAGCCTACCTGGTTAAATAAAGGTGAAATAAATAAATAAACAGCAGCACTGACGAATGTGTTGACTTGACAACTGCGCTGGAGTTTTGAGTGACTTTATCAATGTGGAAGCAACAGTCATTTTTCATACTTTGATCTGGCTTCCTTCAAATATCATCCAATTTAATATAAAACATGACCTTTAAATACGTTTTTAACAATCTATGAAATGTTTTTTTTTATTATTACACAGCAACTTGACAAATATATATATTTATATATTTTTTGCCACATTGGCGGTGGATCAATAATCAACAAAATAGTAAAACAATCACTTAAACCAAAAATAAGGAGTTCAAAACAGCATCAAAATATGACATTGAAACAATCATCAAACGGCACATACACACACACACCAATACTATTGACACGAAAAGGACAGTCAAATTGAACATCAACAATGATCATCCATGTCTATATGTGATTGAAAGACTAATAAAATGTTTCAACAAATATGTGAAAAGGATGTGAATAAACAACCTCAAAAGATAAAACAGTATAACAAGATTATTATATATTTTTTTAACCTTAAACATAATCTATAATAATCTAATAATTTATTAAGTCACACACACAATACAATATAATGTCAAACAAAAAAAGTTGTAAAGTTACAATCGTGAAAATGTATTGTTAAAACAAGAGGCCTCCCGGAACTTTAAAGACCCTCATTCCCTTCGGTCTCAACATAGACTTTTCATCTGAAGCCATTCTTGTGATTATTGTGATTTTGCTGTTCATTGTAAATGTTTGTTGGCTGATGTAGCTGAATTGTATCTATGATCGTAAATCCATTTTTTTTATATGTTCTATTTATATCTGTAAATCGACCAATGATATCAAGCCACACCCAGCCATGATTACAGAGACAACTAGTGACACGCAGTGTTTGTCATTATACCCTGATGAAGACAGCTTGTCTGTCCAAACTTTGGTTATTAAATTATTACATCTGAGCTCCTAGAGTGTGATTCTTTTCTTTTTCAAAAGCTACGACAGCAACATGCTTCCAGAAAGTTCTATGAATTAAAATATATAGATCTGAAGATTGTGGGCCGGTTTCCCCAGACAGACATGGACTAAAAATAATTCTAAATGGAGATTCTTCTCTGCTTTTTTTAGTCCAGGACTAGGCCAAACCCATGTCTGGGAATGGTACCCTGCTAGAGCTGGGTCCAGATTCTACTACCTTGGTCCAGATTCTACTACCTTGGTCCAGATTCTACTACCTTGGTCCAAATTCTACTACTTTGGTCCAGATTCTACTACCGTGGTCCAGATTCTAGTTTTTGTTAGAGGTGCTGCAGATGAAGTTGAGCTCTTCTGTGTCAGGCAGACTGACCCACTGGTGTCTTCCATCTTTCTCTACCGCCCCGGTACTCCTCACTCCGGTTCTCCCACAGTCCTCCATAACGGTCCCGTTTCCCGAAGCCCAGTTGTTGTAGCAGGTGGACTCTCCACTGACCCAGAACCAGAGGTTCAAAGTGCAGGTGAAGCGCAAGCCCAGCCACACATGAGGAGTGGAGGCTCTCTTGGCCTGGGCCTCCACCCATCTCTGGACCTCGTCAGAGTGGACAGAGACCAGGCCTTTGTGGTGCTCTCTGCAGTAGGCCAGGGCGTCTTTCCACGTCTTCCTCTGATGAATCAAGATCACCTTATCTGAGGGAAAAAAACGAGTTTGTGATATTATAACACAGCCTTTTTCAAACCTCTCCTCGGGGACCCCAGCCATACCATGCATTTGATTTATTCTAGATCGAGCACACCTGATTCAACTTGTCAACTAATCATCAAGCCCTTAAATCAGGTGAATCAGGTGAACTAGTTAAGGGTTATAACAAAAAGGTTTAAATGTCTAGGGGTCCCAGAGGAGAGGTGTGTAAAATCTTGTTATAACACACATTCAGTGGTGTAGCTGTAGTTTACTCCATGCTATAACTCAGCAACGTTAGAGATGCCATAAACAGAGGAGGGGGTCACTCACTGTAGTAGCAGAAGAAAGGTTGTTTTTCATCACACTTCTGACAACCCCAACGCCCGGAATAGTTCATAAATGTCACAGCACAGGTCTGATTCCCTCCGGTGTTATCGTGTTGTCTCTCATGCCAGTTTCTGAATGAGCAGTTACTCTGGTCCGACCACTTCCAGAAGCCTCTGAACAGGCCAATCCACACACTATCACCACTAGCCAGTCTAAATATCTCCTCGTTCTCAGTCTGGTTCCTCACACTGGCCAGGTCTGTGTGATTCTCCCTACAGTACATCTGAGCATCTCTCCAAGTCATCTGAGTATAATTAATAAAATGGAAGTTTGTACCAGAACTGTTCAGTCTGTCATAGCAGATAAATGCATGTGAATTGTTGCAATTAGATGTATTCCATTGGCCACCGTTGCTCATCATCACACAGTCCTCGTTCCCTTCCCTGTTATTTGGTTCGTCTTGGCGCCAGTTGAAATATCCCTCACTGCAATCATTGTCTGACCACTGCCACTCTCCCTTCCAGTCTCCCTTCTTTAACCCTATCCAGGCTGCTTCAGTATAATTACTGTGTACAGCTTTCATCTGTCTGTCCAAGTCCTCCACGTTGTCTATGGTGGCCAGGTCCGTGTACCACTCTCTGCAGTAAATCTGTGCTTCAGTCCAGGTCTTACTTTGGTTTACAAAGTGATACTCGTCATGAGAGAGGCATGTTTCAGTTGAACAGTGTCCCACTAGACTGCCATATACCTCCACCTCACACAGAGTGAGAATTTGGTCATTGCCATGGATGATCACATTGACATAGTGTCCCTCCATCTCTTTACACTGGAAGGTCAGGTTCTGTCCTGCTGAGATGTTGGAGATGACTGCACATATGGGGTTGCTGTTGCCGTTGTTCTCCAGTGAATTACCAATACGAATCTCTGAACCATTGAGCCTCTCAGGATTGGTGTTTCTGTTGGTGATTACAACAGTAGTCACTTTGTACACATCCCGCAGGTTCACTCTCCACCAGGGGTTGGTCTCAGTCATTGTGTGGGTGCAGGATCCATTGTCGGCGTTTGGGTCTTTGTTCCCGTCAATGGCATTAGAAGCTTTCACATGATTAACAGTAGTACCAGTACCAGAGTACTGTGATGACTGAGTGGCCACTCCTTGTAACGCAACGTTTACTGTTGAGGTGCTGCTCATCTGGGCTAATAACGCAACTCCCATTAAAGAGCAGAGAGATAGACTCCACTGCATGGTTAGTGGTGGAGGCTTCATTCAATTATCTGTCTTCTGTCCTCTGTTCGATTTGAAGTTCTCTCTGTGTCTCTCTCACTCGTTCTGTACATCCGTCACCTTTACTTGCCAGTATATCATCCTTTGTACACAATGAAACTCTTTCATGATTCATATCCTGGGATGTACAGCCTGCTGTACCTAGCCAGACCTTTATCTATGCTATGCAAAGCAATGTTTTGAAGTTTGAGTACATGCTGTTTTCGTTTGGTTTTCCACGCCGTTGGTTGCTCCATGCAAATAATGGGTATTTTTTGGTTTTGTTTGTGGTAACAGGGAGAGTGTGCGTCCCTCTCCTATTCAAATAGATTTCTACTCTTCCTCTTTCAAATCATTTAACCAATGACCGATACTCAGTAACCGAAACTCATTGAGTCAGGGAGAACAACAGAATAGAAAGACACTTTGTGAAGAAAGATAAATCCATAAGCTAAAAAATAATTTTTTAAAGGGATCAAGTCCAATCTTATGTCTTCGTAGTGAGGGTGGTAGCTCTGCGTCCCTGAGCTTCCTGGCTACTGTTGCTCCCAGTGTCCCTTTCTCTAAGACAGTTGGCGTTGAGTGGTGTCTTGTTGTGCAGAAGGTTGTGAGTTCCAGCCACAGCTCGTGGCAGGATATAATGTACTCTGTTACACTTAGATAATAGTGTCGTGAATAAAACCTGTTGGTCTTTATCGGCAGGTTCACTCTGGCTCCTCAGTGGCACCCTGACTGGATGCTCATGTTGGTCTTCACTCACACACACCTCACCGTGACTGTGTCTTTGGGGCTGCTGTTTGTACCAAAGGTAACCCTGCTCTCTCTCCTGTCACTTTTCCCTGAATACATAACCAGTACATTAAACAGCTTCGATAGTGGTTATCGTACTGTAATTTAAATGCACTTCTGGGTATTTCATCTCTTCAGTCCCGTGGAGAACTTTTAAACACTTTCGCTGAGTGGGGAATAAACCGTTCATTTCTAAAGTCTTAATTAGAATCCTCAGAAGTAGAAAACAATGGGATCAATCTTGTCTGTGGGCGACATGTCTCTCCAAGACTCACACACTGTGGGAAAGTGCACCAGAACATTTGAAATAATATCACTCTGTCTGTTTTGTCCCCCTCTCGTTAGTGTCTGTCCACAGTGACCCAGGCGAGTGATGACATTGCCACTGAAACCTATGAAGAGGAGCTGGACATGGGCCGGTCCGGGTCCTACCTCAACAGCAGCATCACCTCAGCCTGGAGCGAACACAGCCTGGACCCCGAAGACATACGGGTGAGGAGGGTCCCTCCCTTTTTTTTCTCTGTTCTGTAAACTTAATTTGTTCTGGTTTTCAAGTTCTCAAGTTTTAATGTCATGGGTGAAAGACTCCCATAGTGAATGGAGAATGGCAAATGGAGAATGGAGAATCCATCGAGTTGGATAGCCATGGGGAGTATCTTGTCCGAGAGCCGTGTTTCATAAAAGCAGAGAATATTGCAGTTTTGAGAGTCCCGTTGGTAGCAAATCCGCGATCGGATGTCATCCATCTTATTATCAAATGATTGGCCAGTAGAATGGAGGGTGGAGAGGTGGCCGGTTCTCCCTTCCCTTTAATCTCGCCAGTTTCCCCCCTCTCTTGCCTCTGTAACGTCAGCGTTTCCTCTTGGGTAGCATGGAAATTTGGTCACAGAAAGGTTACAGAAAGATTCCAGAGCAGATGAGTGGAAGTTAAAGCCTGAATTGAGGTAATTAACTGCCGATCTGATGTTTAAAAGTTATTTGTCGGTTTTAAGAAATGATAGCGGATACTTTTAGAGAAAATAAAGTAAAAATAAACAACAAAATAATCACAAAATAGCAAAGTTTGGTCGGAGCTTACAAACGGCAGCCATCCAGTATGGCGCCAAGATTTTCACATCTTTACAGTGTAGAGACTGTTTAGATTAAGCACCCATTTGCTGTTTTGTTTGGGAACATTCAGAATTGTAATAATTAGTCATTCAAATGTAATTTGTATAACGCTTTTCATTACAAAGAAATATGCAGCTTCCTAGATTTGATAAAAGGGCGATGGTGTCCGATTTGGTTTTGATGTATACTTGAGTATCAGCAAAGCAGTGAAAGTCGATGATTCAATGTCTGAGGAGTGAGGTGAGTGGGAGCGTGTAGATTATAACAGGATTGGCCCCAACACTGAACCCTGTGGGAAGTCGCTACCTTGTGGCAACATTCCGGTCTGTCAAGGAAATGGACCATGGTTAGTTTGGTTTGTGTCTGTGATGTGTCTGTGGTGTCAATTTATGTCTCTAGAGCAACAACAAAATATTTGCATTGATCAAGCATTGTTTTCTCATCCACTTCCTTCGTTCTCTCTCTATCCCAACCCATCCTCTGTGTCATCATTGTAGGATGAGCTCAAGAAGCTTTACGCCCAACTGGAAGTCTACAAGCGCAAGAAGATGCTGGCCAACAACCCACACCTGCAGAAGAAGCGCAGCTCCAAGAAGGGCCTGGGCCGCTCTCTCATGAGGCGCCTCACTGAGATCCCGGAGACCTTGCACCGACATGGCAGCTATGGCAGCCGTGAGGAACGTGACGGTAGCGAGCACGGGAGCAACCGCAGCACCCTTCGACGGAATCCCTTCGACTCGTCCCATTCAGGTCACAAGTCCAGGGAAGACTCTTTGAAAAGCAAAGTTCTGGGCCTGAATAAGTCACACAGCTACGACCACGTTTGTGACCAAGCTAAGGAAACTGCCGGCGGAGAGGGCTTGGGTGGGGACAAAATGGCCACCGGCGATGGTTCCTTGCTGGGATCTCTCATTAGGAGGCAGGTTAAGAAGTCACCAGATCCTGCCCCAAAGGTGGAACCGGCCGAGTCAGTGCCCTTGGTCTGCAAGTCGGCCAGCGCGCACAACTTCACAGCGGACAAAAAGCCCATTCAGCTGAGGACGTCCATCATGCAGAAGTCACTGAGTGTCATCACCAGTGCCAAAGAGAAGATGCCCGGGCTCACCAGCAAGACCCATAGCGCAGAGGATGCCAGCAAGAAGGGACTCAAGGGTCGCGATGGAAGGATGCTGTCTGAGGTGGACGAGATGGAGTGTTATCCTAAGATGATCATCAGCCAGTCGGTAGAGTACTCCAGGACACCCATGGCCAAGATGGGCATCATGAAGCAGCAGGTGAGTGGCAGCCAGCCGTCCATCAATACAGAGCCGGGGAGAAACCTGTATGACCTCTCCGAGGTGTGCTCTTGGGATGTAGAGGACCCCCCAACCCCGTCGGATGGAAGGTCCCAGAAGCATGTATCCATTGCTCCGGGAGAGACCACCACGGTCCACAGGGGTGATGGTGGTGGTGGCACGGGTACCACCAAGGGCAGTCGCTCCCAACAGAAGCAGCAGAGAACCGCAGGGCAATCGCCTGCAGGCCGACAGCGCTCCAAAGACAAGGGGTGTGAACGAGACGAGTCCAGAGAAACAAGGAAGCCCAGGTCTCCCAGATCTCCGCTCTTGCTCAAACCGGAGGTGTGCCCCTGGGCCTTTGAGGTGCAGCCGATGTTGGGAGGCGATTCAGACTCCATCTCTCCAGAGAGGATCAGACGTAAGAGGAGCGTCACACCAACTGATGGGAAGCCCAAGATCCTCCACTCAGACTACTCCAAATCCACAGGGAGTCTGCTGCAGCCGCCCACCCTGATGTTGGACATCTGTCCCTGGGACTACAATGAAGCCCCAGCCCCGCCTTCCCCCAGCCAGGAGAAGACCTGCTCCAGTCCCACGGCTCACTCCAAGCGGAAACGAAAAGGTTCGTGCTCCTCCAAAGAAAGGGGAGAGAGGGGTGAGAGAGAGAAAGGAGGGAGGGACAAGGAGGAGAAGCAGCACAGGTCAAAGAACAAGGAGAGCTCCTCCAGCAGGCCCTCGGAAAGACCATGTGTCAGCCAATCATCAGAGGGTGTTCCGGTCACCGTGCCAACATCTGGAAGACGGAGGAGCTCAACGAGAGACCCGGAGGCGTCGGAGAACAAGGAGAGCTCCTCCAGCAGGCCCTCGGAAAGACCACGTGTCAGCCAATCATCAGAGGGTGTTCCGGTCACCGTGCCAACATCTGGGAGACGGAGGAGCTCAACGAGAGACCCGGAGGCGTCGGAGAACAAGAGGGTGGAGGCGTGCCCGTGGGAGGTAGAGGACGCGCATGCCAGCGTAGCACAGATAAAGCCTTCTCCAGCGAGAGAAAACTCTTTGAGTTCTAATAACAAACAACCCGTTAGCACTGCTAAAAGGGTTGACGTTTGCCCCTGGGATTTTGAAGACAATGGGTCAGAGAAAAGTGCATGATAATCAAAATGATAGACTATGTGTTTTGTATTCACGACACAAATGCCTTGCAAACTGGGTTTTAAAGATAAGGGTGGGAAAAACAGTTGTACTGTGGTACTAAATCATTTTGTGAAGTAAAACATGCAATACGGTCTGTTAAAGCATTCCAAACAAAGTATTTGTTCAAATACAAAGTCCTGTTGTTAGTTGTGCAGCTTAAAGTCACTTTATCCGCAATGTAGAGAAATGTTTAGTCGGCACTATTTGCTTGTACATTTGCTCAGTTTGCAGTTTTGCGCGATTTGTCACACTCTTTAATACATTAAACACGTCCTTACTACCTGTGAGGGAATTTACACTGAATGAATTACAGACAACAATCTGATTTAGACAGGTTTGTACAAGAACGTGGGACTGATTTAACCAGTACATTTTTGTAAACAACTAATTGATGATGTTGCCACATGTTCCATTATACTGGACTGGAGTTCTCTTTTGTCTGTTTCCTGCACCTGGGTCATTCCAATATTCTAGACTGGAGTTCTCTTTTGTCTGTTTCCTGCACCTGGGTCATTCCAATATTCTAGACTGGGGTTCTCTTTTGTCTGTTTCCTGCACCTGGGTCATTCCAATATTCTAGACTGGGGTTCTCTTTTGTCTGTTTCCTGCACCTGGGTCATTCCAATATTCTAGACTGGAGTTCTCTTTTGTCTGTTTCCTGCACCTGGGTCATTCCAATATTCTAGACTGGGGTTCTCTTTTGTCTGTTTCCTGCACCTGGGTCATTCCAATATTCTAGACTGGAGTTCTCTTTTGTCTGTTTCCTGCACCTGGGTCATTCCAATATTCTAGACTGGGGTTCTCTTTTGTCTGTTTCCTGCACCTGGGTCATTCCAATATTCTAGACTGGGGTTCTCTTTTGTCTGTTTCCTGCACCTGGGTCATTCCAATATTCTAGACTGGGGTTCTCTTTTGTCTGTTTCCTGCACCTGGGTCATTCCAATATTCTAGACTGGTGTTCTCTTTTGTCTGTTTCCTGCACCTGGGTCACTCCAATATTCTAGACTGGGGTTCTCTTTTGTCTGTTTCCTGCACCTGGGTCATTCTTGTCAAGTAGTGGGCCAAGTATGAATTCAGAGTGTTGGTCATCGGGAAGTGTATAATATAACTTC
The DNA here is from genome assembly GCF_036934945.1 of Oncorhynchus masou masou. Lineage (NCBI taxonomy): Eukaryota > Metazoa > Chordata > Actinopteri > Salmoniformes > Salmonidae > Oncorhynchus > Oncorhynchus masou. Next base: position 8,476,459 of record NC_088228.1, read on the forward strand.
CATATGAAGCACAGTGCACAGATAAGTATGCTGTTAATTCTGGGGCCTTATAGATTATACAATTTGAAGTGTTGAGTAGGAGAAATAGCTACATTGGTGCACCATACATAGTTACCACTTCCATAGCAACACGAGGATGCATCCCCTTAAGGAAGTGTATCTATTTGGTCTCCTTCCAGTCAAACATGCTTTGTGTTCGTACAAGAAACAAACTGAAGATTATTTTTGATGCTTACATTTTGTAAAACTGCTATAGAATGTGGCAGAGCACTTCCAGAAATTGCTTTGTTGTCAATTCATCAGTTTTACATCCAAAAATGCTACAGCATTTGGTAATGGACATTTTTTGCAACAGAAACAAACATTTCTTATTGGACAAGTTCAACTTAGTCCCTCCCCTGTTTCAGTCTGTTTTTCTCCAATTGGCTTCCTAGTGAGTAAAACCCAGCTAATCCGTAACACAGTTCTTCTCAGTGGTGGAAAAAGTACCCAATTGTCATACTTGAGTACATGTAAAGATACATTATTGGAAAATGACTCATGTAAAAGTGAAAGTCACCCAGTAAAACAGTACTTGAGTAAAAGTCTAAAAGTATTTGGTTTTAAATATACTTAAGTATCAAAGTAAAACGTATAAATAATTTCAAATTGCTTATATTAAGCAAACCAAACGACACAATATCTTGTTTTTATTTATTTACGGATAGCCAGGGGAACACTCCAACACTCAGACATAATTTACAAATTAAGCATTTATGTTTAGTGAATCTGCCAGATAAGAGGAAGTAGGGATGACCAAGGAGGTTTTCTTGATAAGTGTGTGATTGGACCATTTTCCTGTCCTGCTAAGTATTCAAATGTAACAAGTATTTGTGGGGTTTCTGGATAAATGTATGGAGTAAAAAAAAAAGTTAATTATTGTCTTTAGGAATATAGTGAAGTAAAAGTACAAATTGTCAAAAAGATAAATAGTAAAGTATAGATATCCCCCAAAAAATGACTTAAGTAGTACTTTATTAAGTATTTGTACTTTAAGTACTTCACAATGACTACAATGCTACAATGACTTCTGCATGACAGTACACATATTGGCCCAACGTCTCACTGCTCTTAGCAAACTCTGCTCTGTTATAACCTGTTTGTTGAGTGAACTTGTACCGCTGTCGTCTTATTACTATAGTGCTTGGTAACACTGCTGTTGCATCCACATAGGAATATTTACATTGTACATTTATATTGTGTTCTGTTGTAATCGCATGTACATAACTCCCCCCCCCCTTAAACCTGCAATAAATATTTATAATAAAACTCAATGTATTTTTCTGTTGTTATTTGATAGGTAGTGTCGAACAGTTCTGACCAAGCCCTGTTCTGGGAGAGAAAACCTACTGTTTCATAACACAGAACTACACTACACCCTGGTGGTGATGAGCATACATAACCAAACTGTTGACAACAACCAATGTACACTGAGAGTACAAAACATTAGGAACACCTGCTCTTTTCACCTGATGAAAAGCTATGATACCATATTGATGTCACTTGAATCAGTGTAGATGTAGGTGAGGAGACCATTTAAAAAATAAATAAAAAATTAAGCCTTGAGACAATTGAGACATGGATTGTGTATGTGTGCCATTCAGGGGGTGAATGGGCAAGACAAAAGGTTTAAGTGCCATTGAACAGGGTATGGTAGTAGGTGCCAGGCGCACCGATTTGTGTCAAGAACCGCAACGCTGCTGGGTTTCCTGTGTGTATCAGTAATGGTCCACCACACAAATGATATGCAACCAAACTTGACAAAACTGTGGGAAGCATTGGAGTCAACATGGGCCAGCATCCCTGTGGAACACTTTTGACACCTTGTAGTCCATAACCCAACGAGTCGAGGCTGTTCTGAGGACAAACGGAGATGCATCTCAATAATCAGGATTTTATTCTTAAGGTTTTGTACACTCAGTGTATACCTATTGTATGCAGGGCCTGTATTTCGAACCCAAGTCGTTTCAAGGTCTCTGAAAGTGATTGTGTTGTTGTTTGAAGTTAGTTTGAGATGATTTGGGAAATGGAATCTGAAGGATAGTACTTTGGGGAACATTGACTTTTGATTATAAAATTCTCATATTTTTGGCAGTGACAAAGTAAACAAGACTACAGGGTGGATAGCAATCTCTCGTTGATGATAGACTGCTATCAATAAGGAAACAAATGTGTTAATTTGTTATTTGTTTGATTGAGCCCCTGTTAAGTGGCTCATACATGCTTATGACAAGTCTTATAATGGTACCTTCTCACAATCCATAAATTATTGTACAGATTACAATTTTATTAGGTGTCTAATATCAAACTAATGAAGTCCCAAAATAATAAATTATACTTGAGCCTAACAGATGGCTAAATTGTAAAAACCCTTACATTTTTAGACATTTAATCCAGCGCATTGAATTATTAAATATTGAATATACTATTGAATATACTGAACATATATTGAATACGTGTTGATATTATAATATAATTAAAAAAATACTGTATTTCAGAGAATGACATGCATCTGGTCAGTACTAGTTCAAAGCTGATTACAGAGAGAGACTGTGGGCTGTAGTGCAGGGTCAAAGCTGATTACAGAGAGAGACTGTGGGCTGTAGTGCAGGGTCAAAGCTGATTACAGAGAGAGACTGTGGGCTGTAGTGCAGGGTCAAAGCTGAATACAGAGAGAGACTGTGGGCTGTAGTGCAGGGTCAAAGCTGATTACAGAGAGAGACTGTGGGCTGTAGTGCAGGGTCAAAGCTGAATACAGAGAGAGACTGTGGGCTGTACTGCAGGGTCAAAGCTGATTACAGAGAGAGACTGTGGGCTGTAGTGCAGGGTCAAAGCTGATTACAGAGAGAGACTGTGGGCTGTAGTGCAGGGTCAAAGGTGAATACAGAGAGAGACTGTGGGCTGTAGTGCAGGGTCAAAGCTGATTACAGAGAGAGACTGTGGGCTGTAGTGCAGGGTCAAAGCTGATTACAGAGAGAGACTGTGGGCTGTAGTGCAGGGTCAAAGCTGATTACAGAGAGAGACTGTGGGCTGTAGTGCAGGGTCAAAGCTGATTACAGAGAGAGACTGTGGGCTGTAGTGCAGGGTCAAAGCTGATTACAGAGAGAGACTGTGGGCTGTAGTGCAGGGTCAAAGCTGATTACAGAGAGAGACTGTAGTTACTTTGTGCTCTGACAATAAACACCAGAGGCTTTGTCTTTTCTACTTGTGTGTAAATGATGGTGGTTATGCGTATTTGTTTATTAGGAGTTAGTCCATTTTATTACATAATCTACACCGTAACAGATTTTTTATTTTTTTATTAATAGAGTAATTTAGGATATTATCAACAGTAAAATACTTTGAAACATTTTACTCCAGCGTGCTGTAAATTATGGTGCATTGTGGGAAAATTTTGTGGGCGGGGAAAGACTTGCTGTATTTTGAATGGTGCTGTAATTCAACCACACCTAATACAAGTAGCATACCGTATCTTTGGAGAGCCTTTTGATCACTAGCGGGTGCAAAGTATTTTGAAGCGTGATTTGTAAGAAGCTATATTTGTTGCATCCGTGAGTGAGAATGCTGTACCAATTTATCTTTTATGTGATTACAGTGCCCCCATCAATAGAAAATGTATAGGGGACAGATTGAAGTGGCAGCCAGTCTTGAACCTTAAATGGTTGAGCATTTTGTCATGTCTTTTTGGTCTGTTTTGCCCTGTGGTCGTTGCCAGTTTGGAAGCCTTTGTTAAATTAAAGGCCTTTAAAAGTGCATCCAAATATTCAATCATATGCTGTAAACACTCTACTTAGCAAACCAACCTGCGTGCACCAATCCCTTGTCCAATCAGTTAAATACTGTGAAATACAAACCCCTCTCATCAATGAATTTCATTGATTCATTCTGATTACGGTAGTGTTTACTTTTTTTACAGTAAAACACAGTCCATTTTAGGGTTTTTGTAGTGTGTGTCATTATACAGTACTTGCTTTGATACCATATTTATATTACAGTAGGTGTACTGTAATATGAAATACAAAATTAGACTGCATTAAAACTACTGTAAACTCATGTCATATTCATACACTGTAACCCATTCTTTTTTTGTAATAAAAATCTTACATTTTATCTCCAGAACAGAAATAGATGTATTGTATAACGAATGCTGCTAAGGTTTCGTGTCACCTTGCCAGATGTTAATTCTTTGTTATATTATGCATGATTTCAATGTGCACTGAACAAAAATATAAATGCAACATGCAACAATTTCAAAATATTTACTGTTACAATTAAAACAAGTAAATCAGGTCAATTTAAATAAATGAATTAGGCCCTAATCTATGGACTGGGCAGGGGTGCAGCAATGTGTGGGTCTGGGAGGGCATAGGCCCACCCACTGGGGAGCCAGGTCCCAGCCAAGCACAATTTGTGTTTCCCCACAAAAGGACTTTACTACCCCCTCCCCCCCTCAGATGATCCCGCAGGTGAAGATGCCGGATGTGGAGGTCCCGGGCTGGTGTGGTTACACATGGTCTGTGGCTGTGAGACTGGTTGGAGATGTACTGACAAATTATCTTAAACTATGTTGATGATAGAGAAACTAACATTTAATTATCGGGCAACAGCTCTAGTGGACATTCCTAAAGTCAGCATGCCAATTGCACGATCCCTCAAAACTTTGAGACATCTACGACATTGTGTTGTTTGACAAAACTGCACATTTTAAAATGGCATTTTATTTTCCCCAAGCACAAGGTGCACCTGTGTAATGATCATGCTGTTTAATCAGCTTGTTGATATCAACTTGATATGCCACACCTGTAAAGTGGATGGATTATCTTGGCAAAGGAGAAATAACAGGGATATTAACAAATGTGTGCACAACATCTGAGAGAAATTTTCTCGTGCTGTTGGAACATTTGTGATTATTTTTTTCAGTTCATGAAACATTCCAAAAAATGCCATAGTCTGAAGATAGATATAGATTCTAGTCTGTCTGGAGTAACCTGAAAGCACATTGAGAAATATAATTTAAACCCAATTCAGCTGTGATTATTTTTTGATTTGACAAGTTTAAGGACCATATATTGAAATGGGTTTAGAATCTTTATTTTAAGAAATGTAATGATGTCAGAAGGATTCAGGAAGGGAATGAGAATTGGGTCAGATGAAGCCTAAATCCTTGGAGGAACCTAAGAGATTTTAGACAGAAGGGGTCATGCAAAACTTGCTCATGCTAGTAACACAGTGACATGCATTACAGAACACAGAGGGGAAACGTTAGTTAGACCAGGTTTAAGTAGGGTGGCAGTGGTGATTAAGGAGAGTGAGGACAGGTGTGGAGGCTGATTAGCAATGTGTTGCAGCTGTGCTAGTTGAGTTAGTAGGGAACAGCGTTCAAGTCTTGTCCTATCGCCTGAATTTTTGTTCATTCTTAACACCATTAGTTGATTTCAATTCAATATAAAAGTAGTAGCCTATACCTCTTATGTTATACAGTTTAAATCAATGGTTTTAATTCACTAAATCATAGTACACAAACCGAAATGATTCAAATTAAGTAGCTCGATAGGATGATCACTAAACGCTTTCAGCAGTGTCGTAATTAGCCTGCCAAGTTGATAAAGGCTGGTGACGTCAGCTATGCCTGCAGGGCTGGTCCTTCGTGTGCAGAAGCGACTGCTTAAAGGGTGACGAGCGAGGAGGACGTTGACTGATCCGACACTGGACATCATCTTCGCTGGATTGAAAACAAGAGCTGCAACATGGGCAACGTCCAAGTGAGTGTCAAGTTTTGGACGATTTTCTTTTTAAGTGCGTTATCAGCTTTTGTTGACTTTCTATGCCTAGTAGCCTATTTGATGCTACTGTACAGTGTAGCTGGAAAGTAAACGAACATTAACGCTCATTTTAAATGCGTCTTGGTACCACTCGACTGAATCAATCTACATGTCAAAGAGTTATTTATATTATGTTAAAATGTAAGAACAATTAAGCTAAATGGCCCATCACATTGCTATTGTTTATCAAATCATTTTAAAGCTTTTAAAATGTCAATTTTAAAAATGTATGTAAATGGTGAGCCTTCATATATGATTTGTGTATGCGTGGAGCATAATTTATCCATAGCCTGTTATAAACGTAAGCTATGCAGTAAGACCATTCATATGTCAACCCGACCATATATCAAATGCGTAACAGCTTGAGTAGGCTGATTCTCTCTGGAATTTCTCAGAAATGCTCCCCACTCAATGATCAATACGGTTGCATTGTCTTTGGGGAGGAAGAGGGAGGGAGGCTGGCGCCTAAGTAGCTTTGTAGCAATATGCAATTGCCCCATGACTCAGCGCACAGAGACTGCACCCTTTTGCTGGACAAGGAACGGAGGGGAATCTAGTCTACTGTATTCAACCATGAAGGAGAAGTCTTTCTCGCATGATCTATACCGAAAAGACTGTTTCATTTTTAGGATGAATTATGTGGCATAGACCTATGGTTATTTGAGACAGATATGATATCATGGGAGAGCACTTTTTGTATGTTATATTAGTGTCATTTGGGTGTCCTGATTCTGAGTTTTCCCATAGCCAACTATTACCCCCTATGAGGATTTCGATGTTGTGGCTGATATCAAGGCCATTCGCAAATCCTGCAAAGGTTTGGGTAAGTGTATGGACTCCTATTTTCCCGTAAAATCACAATATTCCATTCAAGCATTCATTTAGGCCAAAGGCTACAGGATTCTCAAATCTGAGCGGCCGTTTTTCTTGTCTCCCTAAGGAATTGATTAATCCATGTCAGTGATTGGCCAGACTGACGTCTAGGTCTGAATCAGTTCCTGATTAGAAGGGGCAGAATGTAGACCAGCAGTACTGAGGATTAGTACAGGAACTTGTCATTAGTGTCTGTCCTCCCTTGCATAGGGTCATAGATGTGTTTACTTGCACATCAGATGTATGACATCATCCATCTGATTAGAAATAAAGTGACCTGATCACTATGTATCCAGCAAAATGAGTCAATTATGCAGAGATGTAACAATCAACGGATTATACAATGATAATGGGACAATATACATTTTTTATTATATTTATTGACACTCCATCAATGGATAGTTTTGAGTATTCACAGATCAACTGTTTGTAACCTTATTTGTTTTTAAGTGTCTTTCTGATTCCTCTCCACAGGGACGGATGAGGAGGCCATCATTGAGATCCTGGCCAATCGTTCATCAGCACAGCGCTTGGAAATCAAGCACGCGTACTTCGAGAAGTATGACGATGTGAGTGGTTTCTCATCCATAGACTCGGGAGGTCAACGCATTAAGACCGTTTCTTTTTTTATGTGAAATGCAGAGTCCAACTGTTTGTTTCATTTGAGTTGTAGGGGAGAAATACTTTTTGGGTCACATGATGGATGTGCCGAATGATGAGTTAGCACGGGGAATGAGTGATGGAAATACGTGTGTATTTAAAAAAAATTGTATTTGATGCCATTGTACAGAATTTCCCCTCCTATATTTCTATATTCTGCTTTGCTTGCCTCCTTGAAATAGGATTTTTTTTTATATAGGAATCGAGGTCAAAACTTTCTTGTTTAAACGAGAGTGGAATTCCACTGTCCTTGTTATAAATGTAGATTTATCTAGACAGGAGGATACAGGGATTGAGCCCTTGGTCTTTGGTGGGGAAGCAGACATGTGACAGCAGCAGGTGTGTTACCACTATACCACAGGGTTTGCACAAGGAAATACTTTTGAGAACCATCTGTTCTATGTATTGTCCATACTAAGGAGTTGGAGGAGGTGTTGAAGAAGGAGCTGACTGGTAGTTTTGAGATGGCCATTGTGGCCATGCTAGATCCGCCCCACATCTACTCTGCCAAGGAGCTGAGGAAGGCCATGAAAGGGGCGGGCACCGACGAGGCCGTTCTGGTGGAGATCCTGTGCACCAGCACCAATCAGGTATGTTGTTACTGGACCATTAAGCCAATTGGGTCTCCTTATTTTATTTTACCTTTATTTAACCAGGTAGCCTAGTTGGGAACAAGTTCTCATTTGCAACTGCGACCTGGCCAAGATAAAGCATAGCAGTTCGACACACAACACAGAATACACATGGAATAAACAAACATACAATCAATAATACAGTATACACTGCATGTGAAAATGAGGTAGGATAAGAGGTAAGGCAATAATTACAATATAGCAATTAAGCACTCTAATGGTAGGATGTGCAGAAGATGAATTATTCTTGACTAAAGGCTTATCGGGCATGAGTTTATTGGCCCAACTAGCATTGATTTGGACTGTCAAATCTGCACTCTGCAGCAATGTACTCGCACGATAATGACAAACAATGCTATTCAGCAGGTCCATTTCACCTGTCACAATACTGTTCAACAGATCGTTACCTGTCCAACTTGTTTGTTTTTTGACAGAGCAGGGGTGCAGGGTAGCCTACTGGTTGGAGCGTTGGACTAGTAACCGGAAGGTTGCAAGTTCAAACCCCCAAGCTGTCCCTGAACAGGCAGTCAACTGACTGTTCCTAGGCTATCATTGAAAATAAAAATTCTTAACAAATTGCCTTTTTAAATAAAGGTAAAACATATTATTATTTAGTGAATCAAAACAGAAATGCTAAAGCAGAATGACTCTTATTCTCTGACTCTCTCCCAACAGGAGATTCTGAATTGCCAGGAGGCGTATGCCCAGGGTAAGTATTTTTAGCCAGGACTTCATAATATATTTTATGGTCCAGAATATGGTCAGTCAACCCACACGCAACCAGTGTTCTTTTATTTGTTGTGTGAGTCACTAGGATGAATCAGTGGAATCAGTCACGTTCCCTCTCTCGTTCGCTGGTGGATATTTAGACATGACATCATAAATTCATTTTAGAGTAATGTTGGCGCTTTTGGGAAATCTCCAAACTGTCGATGAAACGTGACACTGTTTACCCCCTTAACAAAAATATGCTGACCCAATGTCTGTCAAGGGAATTATTGATACATTCCATGCTGTTGTGATATTGAATTCACATTCTTCTCAAATTGCTGTCCTTTCATAGTATTGCGTTTTGACATCCCATTATTTGGTTTTGTGAACTTTTTGTCTTCATTTGTTGCTACTTTGTTTTCCTAACACATCTGAAATGGTGTTTCTTTATTTTGACTTTTTCTACATTGTAGAGTAAGTGAAGACGTAAACTATGGAATCATGTAAAAATTGTTCAACAAATCCTAATAAATTTTAGATTCTTCAAAGTAGCCACCCTTTGCCTTAATGCCAATAATGTGCAAAACTATCATTCTCTCAACGAGCTTCACCTGGAATGATTTTCCAACAGTCTTGAAGGAGTTCCCACATATGCTGAGCACTTGTTGGCTGCTTTTCCTTCACTCTGTTGTCCTCTCATCCCCAACCATCTTAATTGGGTTGATGTCTGACTGTGGAGGCCAGGTCATCTGATGCAGCACTCATCACTCTCCTTGGTCAAATAGCCCTTACACAGCCTGGAGGTGTGTTGGGTCATTGTCCTTTTACAAATGATAGTCCACTAAGCACACACCAGATGTGCTGGCATATTGCTGTGGTAGCCATGCTGGTTAAGTGTGCCTTGAATTCTAAATAAATCAGACTGTCACCAGCAAAGCACCATCACACCACCTCCTCCATGCTTCACGGTGGGAACCACACATGCGGAGATCATCCGTTCACCTCTGCGTCTCTCAAAGACACGGTGGGAAAATCTGAAATTTGGACTCATCAGACCAAAGGACAGATTTCTTAGCGGTCTAATGTCAATTGTGTGTGTTTCTTGGCCCAAGCAATTATCTTATTGGTGTCCTTTAGTAGTGGTTTCTTTGCAGCAATTTGACCATGAAGGCCTGATTCAGTCTCCTCTGAACAGTTGCTGTGTCTGTTACTTCAACTCTGAAGCATTTTATTGGCCTGCAATTTCTGAGGCTGGTAACTCTAATGAACTTATCCTCTGCAACAGTGGTAAGTCTTCCTGTCCTGTGGCGGCCCTCATGAGAGCCAGGTTCTTAGCGGATTATGGTTTTTGTGACTGCACTTGAAGGTCAGCCAATACTGAATTTAAAACTTTCTTCATGTCTTAAAGTAATGATGGACTGTTGTTTCTATTTGCTTATTTTAGCTGTTCTTGACATATGGACTTAGCCCTATTTCTTAAAAGACCATATTCTGCATGCTATCCCTACTTTGTCACAACACGGGTTGGCTCAAATGCATTAAGAAGGAAAAAAATTCCACAACTTTTAAACAAGGCATACCTGTTAATTGAAAAGCATTCCAGGTGACTACCTCATGAAGCTGGTGTGCCAAGCAAAGGTTGGCTACTTTGCAGAATCTCAAACTTTGATGATTATTACATGATTCCTTATGTGTTACTTCATAGTTTTGATATCTGCACTATTCTACAATGTAAAAAGAACCTTGAATGAGTAGGTGTGTCCAAACATTTGACTGGTACTGTACATCTGGAATGACCTCTACAGTGAGAGCCATTTGTTTACCCTCCAGTGAACGAACGTGACCTTGTGGCTGACCTTGAGGATGACACCAGTGGAGATGTCAAGAACCTCCTGATCACTCTTCTGCAGGTAGATGCATGAAGTACATGTGTCAAATATACACATTTTGCACCAATTGATCACGTGACAAGGTGACACGATACCAACTGGAGTTGTTCCCCACTGGAGGCCAGTCTGTGGGCCTTGTGTCCACTCTTTCCCCACCCCTTCCCATTTCCCCTGCACTAAAAGGTACATGACTCATATCCCCTCAATCCTGTCACAATGACCATGTCAATTAATTTGGATAAGAATGACTGCTAGGTATGCAAGTTAAAAGAAGTAAATGGGGAAACGGGAAAATACATTTTGGTTTGGGAAAACCTTCCTTGTGAGTCAACAAAGCGGCATTACATCATACCTTCGCTTGATAGGTCAATTCTTCCCAGACCTGCTCTGTCACTCTTACTCGGTCTGTCGCCATCCTTTCTTTGTCCCCCTCGCTCTCCCTTTGCATCTCTTTACCCCCTTCTCACTACCTCTACCCTGATAGGCTAACCGAGATGAAGGCTTTGAGGTGGACGAGGGACTGGCCGAGCAGGATGCGACCGCTATGTTTGAGGTGAGCTCTCACTATGTACGGTACCAGGCTCTTATGTCTATCAACCCCTCATGATGCTCTAGGAATCAGTATGAAGGTGAAGGTAAGATTTCAACAAATGGCGCTTGTGGAATGTGAGTAATTTCTTTTGCGTAAATCTGCCGTTGACATCAATGTGTAATTTATGCAAAAATCCAAGTTGTGTATGGTATCACGAGCCAGAATTCCTTTGTTTTTTTATAAGCACTGACTTTGACTGTGTATCCCTGTGCTTTCTGCTGGTGTGTGTATTCTGGTCTTTGTTTGTGGATGTCAGGCAGGAGAGGGTCGTTTTGGAACGGACGAGTCCACCTTCAGTGACATTTTGACACACAGGAACTACCTGCAGCTTCAGGCCACCTTCAAGATCTATGAGCAGGTATGTGCAGTATCCCTGGTATTTGGCACATGGGGGGGGGGGGGGGGGTGTGTTTATGAACTCTGTCAATGGTCTAAATTGACAATAATAGTCAAGTGTAAGAAAATAACCATTATTACTAGGTTGGTCCAGTGGCCGCTGCCTTCATCCCACATATACTGCTGCAGATCTGTCCCAATGCTCTTTCCTCGATCTGTCCTATCCAATAAACAAATGTGTGAGGAGTGGGACTGTCCCACTTTTTTTTATTTTTTTAATAAGGAAATAAAATCATTTGCCATTTTAAATGGAAGCACTTCTAAGTACTTGGAAATTGCCTGGCAGTAGTCAGTAATGTTTTGTACTCGGTATGAACATGGACAAATGGATCACCATCTTGATTCTGTGTTCACTGTCCTGTTTGTTCTCTTCAGCTCTCTGGGACAGAGATCCTGGATGCCATTGAAAACGAAGCCACTGGGACCTTAAAGGAGTGTTACATCACCCTGGGTATGTCATTTCTAAAGGCAATGTTTTACATGGTTGCTAACTACCTGTAAGTTAAATACACTGAACAAAAATGTGAACACATGTAAAGGGTTTGGTTCATGCACTGAAATAAAAGATCCCAGCAATGTTCCGTATGCACAAAGCATAAATTGTTTACTTCCCTGTTAGTGGGCATTTCTCCTTTGCCAAGATCCATCCATTTCTCTACCATAAGCCACCTCCAACGTCGTTTTAAAGAATTTGGCAGTACGTCCAGCCGGCCTCACGACTACAGACCATGTGTAGGGGCGGCAGGTAGCCTAGTGTTTAAGAGCGTTGGGTCAGTAATGCAAAGGTTGGTATCAGTCTCTGACCTGACTAGGTGAGAAATCTGTCGACGTGCCCAAGAACAAGGTACTTAACCCTAATTGTTCATGTAAGTCTCTCTGGATAAGACCGTCTCCTAAAACAACCTAAATGTGTAACTACTCCAGCCCAGGACCTCGCCATCCAGCTTCACCTGAGACCAGCCACGTGGACAGCTGATGAAACAGAAATATCTGTCTATAATAAAGCCCTCTTGTGGGGAAAACTCATTCTGATTGGTTGGGCCTTGCTCCCCTGTGGGTGGGCCTATACCCACACTGTGCCTCTTCCAGTCATGTGAAATCTATAGATTAGGGCCTAATAAATTTACTTAAATTGACAGATTTTTCTTAACTAACTCAGTGACATTGTTTCATGTTATGTTTTTTATATTTTCAATATAGCTGACTGAGGGTGAAACCATTCACTGCCATTAGTTGTAAATGTGACATAAAGCAAATTACTTCAAGTGTCTGAAGGATTAATCATGGCTTCCTCATGAGACGATAGCATAGTGGGTAGACTCCAAAATAAACTTTCATTCATCAAATGTAAACAGAACCGTGGCCTTTCTTTTTTTTGACTGAGTTGCCATGACATTGAACCCAATGCTGGAGTTAGACTTAAGTGCCCCTCCAGCTCTGTGGCACACAGGGAAGTGTTCATCTGTCTCATGCACATCTTTCTCTACAGTGCGGTGTGCCAAAAACCCTCAGCTCTATTTTGCCCGTCGCCTGAACGCCGCAATGAAAGGGGTGGGCACGGACGAAGACACGCTCATCCGCATCATCGTTGGTCGCTCAGAGGTATGACATCAAGGCATGCGACACAGAATATCACTCTTTAAGGGGTTTAGTATCACCAATGTGTTTCTAAAGCTTTTGTCCTGTTAGACAATGCCTTTTATATTTTTTCCTAACGGTATTGTGTAGGGCGTATGATGGAGGTGGTGCCACAATTGTTGCTTGAGCGTATGACGCGACCTTGCTCAGGAATCACTCTGCTAAAGCAACAATTATTTTGTTTACCATAGTAAAAAAACTGTCACCGTTTTTATAATTATTTCTTGTGCAATGGGAGTGATTCTGTGGACCATGTGTTTTGTCAAATAATTTGAAACGTATTCAACTTTATTAGCTGTCTTCATGGGTTGCATGTTTCTTACAATATTGTTTTCAATGTTTTCGGACTGATGCCCACCTGAAAAAGATGTAGTCTAAAGTGCATTACTGTGGCTTGGAAACACGATGACATTTTCAAAAGGGGAAATCATTGTGATGTCACCAGATTGGCTTTAGATGCAGTATAACTTTAGCTAGTTAAGATTGAGGGGACGGCACTGAATTTTAGCTAACTAACGTTAGCAATCGTTTTTATTTTACAAACTTTGCTAGCTTATGGCCAGCTCTCTCTAAAGTAAATTTGAGGACATTTCATTATTTATTGAGCAATATTGTTGAATTTGCAGGCCGCTGTCGTTTAATTTTCGTTCAGTCTTTCGTTCAGAATGACTGGGCACCAGTATGGGTCGTATGTTCATAACAATGTGCGGACAGAGGTGCAACCCACGAATACTACTTGCCCTCTAAATAAGAACATATCGATGTCATACGAGGATAATTCTAGAACCAGAAGATCATGTAAATGTTTGTTTCCAACAGTTTGACCTGGAGACCATTAAGGATTTGTACCTGGAGAAGTATGATGTTCCTCTGAAAGACGCTCTGAGCTCTGAGTGTGGAGGAGACTTCAAACGTCTTCTACTGGAGATCCTGCACTAAGACCCTGTTTGTTTCTGTTCCTCTTATTCTTTAGCCTTTGACAGTTACACTCCTAAAACACCTGTCGGCTTATACTTCTACCTCTCTCATCCTCTTCTCTCACCTCTTCCTTCTCTCCGGCTCTGACTGCAGCATGGACCAAAAACCAACCACACCGTCATGTGTTACTAACACAGACAAGATGTCACTAACTTCTACATTGAGTAATGAACAGAAGACTGCCAAGTATACTGGATAATGACATAAGTCATAGACCTGAATTATAAATACTGTTCTTAAAACCGAATAACATTATATTGATATACTATGTTTATTATCACACATTCCACAGTTAGGCTCTTCTTTACATATAGTAATGTAACTAACTCTTTGTCATTTTTTTCCCTTCTTTTTGTCAAAGCTGTGGGAAGTAGGGGTGCTGAGGGTGCTGCAACACCCCTTGGGGAAAAAAACAAGTCAATTTGCTTTTTTTTGTGAACTTGTCCTTTACTGCTCCTGTATCAGTTGAGGAAAAATACTCCTCGTCATCCCCCTCTTATTCCTTTGTTGTTTGTGGCTGATAGTTGAAGTTGGCTGTGTCATTAGTTCATACCACGTTTACTGTGTCTACCACATAGATGCCTTAAGAGATGCCATTATCTTTCTGCTGCACCACTCAAGCTCCAAGGAATCTCATTGGAAGCTTTCAAGGTACATACAGGATCACGACATGGCTCCATTTTGAATCCATCATTAGGATTTTTAACCTGTAGGAAAGAAGTTGACTGGTGTTTATAGTTCACCTTTTTAGATCAAAGCCTTCTCTCTTTTGAAATATTTACACTTTGACAATTATTATTCTTTCTAATAAAACTCAATGGAAAACAGCAGTAGTAACCAATTGAATCAACCAATCGAATTAGTTGATATAAATAAGTGGATGTTAATGCTTTTAGAGAGCAATGGGGGCTCTAAAAAATAATATATTAAGGAGGGAATGCACCATAGCATTGATTGTAGTATTTCATCATTTAAAGGAAATGTGCAAATTAATCGTAAGGCTTCAAGTACAATCATGAGCATGTAGTATTAAAGGCAACTACTGTATGGTGATATTACATGGCTTCCTAAAATGGTATATCAAAAATACCTCTTAACTATCTTGTGAGTGGGCTTCTGTTGTGTCAGCTATACAGGTGTCAGAACGGTATTGATGGCAACCAGGTCAATGTCAACGACTTGCATTTTGGATGAATGTTATCCTGAACATAGCCAAAGATTTGTGGTTACTGTAAAATATAAATAAAGCATAGCTATATTAAACCGAACAATGCATGTTGCTGTGTTTTTCACGTTCTTTCTTTGTCAAGCTCTGAAAAGTGAAATTGCATTTAATGAGATTGAAATGTGTTCAGTACTACTGATTTATTTTCGGGGGTCACATTGACTAATCAATTACTTTAAACTGAAACTTGTTTGTTTTCCTGCGGGCCTTGCCAATGAGGAGTGTTCATATGCAGAGCAGTTATTGCCTTGGTATCTATGCCCAGTTTTAACCTCTAGATGGCACTATAGATCTGTTACCCAATAACCAAACTGCAGGTCCAATGTTGTGCCAACTGTACTATTAGGGGGGAAAGCAAGGTACTGTGTTACATTTGACAAGCTATAGCACACTCAGTCCCCCCCCCAATATAGTCAGTCCTTATCTGAAAGATGCTTTCTTTGTCTCTGACCTGGGACCCCAGGAAGAGTAAATACTGAAAGCCATAGGTGGCTGTACTGGAAAGGAAAGCATGTTTAGTGCAGTACATTTTGGATATGGTTTTTAATGTTGAGTGCATTGTTGGATACTCTCAATGTCTTAAACATAACACTTAGGTACATTTTAGTAATTTAGCAGATGCTCTTTTCCAGAGTGACAGTGTTCATCTTAAGATGGCTAAGTGAGAACCACATGTCACAGTTCTAAGTAAACATGTTTTCCTCAAAGTTACATTAATTGGGGGGGGGGGGGGGATAAGACTCGGATGTCTTAACGTACTCGTTGAAGAGGTAGGATTTCGTAAGGTACACTTCGTAATTGATTTTTTTTCACTTTGTACGCCTTCAGGACAACACAAATACATGTTTTTCTATGGCCATTCAGGGAAATCATATGGGTAAGCCTTATCTTGAGGAATATACAGAGTTAACAGGGAAACTGAGGCAAAAGCTTGCCTGAGATGCCTCCCAAACAAGCCCCAACTCCTTCCAGATGGCGCAGCATCACCTAGAGGGCTACTGTATCCTTCCACAGGAGGTAACTGTAGCTATTTCTCTACTTTACGCTCTGTCTACCCTTCCTATTTTTCTCTTAGTTTCTGTATCTGTCTCCCCCTCCCTCTCTCTCGCCCTCTGGGACTGTTTGTCAGTGGGACACTGTTAATGTGACCCGATGGGTGATTGTGTCAATCACGAGAGTTCTCAAAAGCAGACATTCTCCTAGTTGCAGTTGGTCTTCTGTCTGTGAAACATGTGGATACCACACTTTCTCCCCGGCCCGTCTGCTGTGAATGCCATGTGTGTGATACTCCCCAAGGACCAAATCTGAATTAGAGATCTGAGCATAACGTCAATGTTTGCATTGACGCATGCATTGATGTCAATGGACAACCCACCTACTGTTAAAGGGATAGTTTTCTTTTACGTGAAGTCTCCCACCTTTAGGCGGGTGATGTCATCCCTCCATGCAGGCAGGTGTTTTTTTTTGGTCCAGCATCTCCTGGGCTAGTAGTGGTAGTGGAAGTTGTGGTCTCAAAAGCATTAAAAAAGCATGTCCCTCAAAGGAACTGACATTGTGTATCTGTATTAAACTGTACTTCCTATTATGTGTCAAAGTTGACCATGTTTAAATTGTGACGCATTTCCTGATTGCCTTCTCACTCTGCCCGCATGCCAAAAATAACGTGTGATAGTCTCACAAGTTCCACACACAGTCTGAAAACATTGTGTGGCTGTGTATATTGTTGTAATGGACATTCTTGTGGTTTTGAGAACACAGATAGCTGTGCTAACCACTTCTACTAGCATTGCATGCAGCACCCATGCTAACTGGGAGATGCTGGACCTAGCTAAAAAATGATCTAGTGCACTTAAAGTTCTGGGTGATTCAACACCGTCTTAGGTAAGTGTAATTTAACGGTAAACCAGAGACTGAAAAGGAAGCGAGACACTCCACGACTTAAAAAATTCTGGCTATATTACTCAATGAACTTAGCAGACCAAACCCAGCTGCTATTGCATTGGTGTCTATGGGAGAACCAAAGCTAACCGGAATTGACGACCCCCCCCCCTCCCAATGGTAAATGGCTTGAGTGAACCATCTTAATTTATTCACTGTCTTTTAAAAAAAAAAATCAAATAAGCAAAGTGCCATTTTAAACTGACTCCGCGATATGACATTGCCGCGAGTAGCACCGCAGATCTTACAGATGAGCAAAACGATGCACTATAATTCACTCATAGTATCAGCACACGTGCACTTCAATAACTACGTGATAGCTGCGGGACCAGAAATAGTGAAGTTTAGCCTTGCGTTTCAATGCTCTTAGTTGTTGTTAATTGACCCGAAAATTGCTGTTAACTTTGTGCATCGCGAACTCCTCCTTGAAAGTAACTGTGCAGTGAAAATGTAACTTTTTAAAAGTGAATATTATGGTAACACATACCCAAATAATGTTGAGTCATCCTATACTTATACGTTGTGGCAAAAGCATCAATTGGGGGGGGGGGGGGGGCACACTTCAAAAACCCAACCCACTTGGATCTCAAACAGACTGTTAAAAAAAAATACATGTAAAATACGTTATTTCCTCAGAGAGGATGAGCTGGTCTACTAGCGTTCCTATTTTTTATGACACACCTTTCTGTTGGGGTACGCCCACGCCCTTTCTGTTGTTGGGGGTACGCCCACACCCTTTCTGTTGTTGGGGGTACCCCCACACCCTTTCTGTGGTTGGGGGTACGCCCACGCCCTTTCTGTGGTTGGGGGTACGCCCACACCCTTTCCCACACAGAAAATATTTTTTTACATACTTAATTGCAATTTTTGGGGGAAGGAAAACAATTGTACACGTATTGTGATTAATTCTAGGTCATATTTCCATAGAAAAGTGGAAACACTGGACACTTGCGTTACCCTTAAAGCCCCAACGTGAGAGGCTGGCTTGGTCCCCAGACAGGGGTCAGCACAAGGTTCAGGACTTTGGCCTTTTTTCTGTTTTTTATCATAGCTATAACTCACCAGTCAAAGGTGGAGTGGTTTTCATTTCTCCCAATTCTGTCCCTTTTTGACCTTGTGGAATAGTCTGTGACAAACATAATCCCGATCCAATATGACCCCCCCCCCCCATATTGGAATACAAGTATACATTAGAGGTAAGGAGAGGAGTTGCTTTTTTCAACTACTGTACTTGAGATTTTAAAGGTGTAATGCTAATGCAAATAGCTAAATAAATGGTAAGGGGATTTTTTTTTGTTCGTTGGTATATTATCATAATTACTTACCATTAGCATCAACATTGTTGATCTCAATATAATGAGCCTGACGTATAGCAATGTAAATTAAACTGTTCAGTAGGGAACACTGTAGTGAAACGTTTTGCAACGGAAAACGAACTTAAAAGTTAAAATAGTACCTCCCCGTTTCATGCCCTTTACTAATACCTGTGCCATTTAAAACATTTACATTTAAGTCATTTGGCAGACGCTCTTATCCAGAGCGACTTACAAATTGGTGAATTCACCTTATGACATCCAGTGGAACAGCCACTTTACAATAGTGCATCTAAATCATTTAAGGGGGGGGGGGGTGAGAAGGATTACTTTATCCTATCCTAGGTATTCCTTAAAGAGGTGGGGTTTCAGGTGTCTCCGGAAGGTGGTGATTGACTCCGCTGTCCTGGCGTCGTGAGGGAGTTTGTTCCACCATTGGGGGGCCAGAGCAGCGAACAGTTTTGACTGGGCTGAGCGGGAACTGTACTTCCTCAGTGGTAGGCTTTAAAAAGCCTTTTAAAGTAGAAATTGGGCACCTCTGTTCCTGAAAAGCTGCTGCCCACGTGGAAAAAAATACTATATTATCTATATATAATATAATACTATATTATAATATATTAACTATATTCTATAGTTACATAGTGTAGTATTCACTAAAGTCTGTAAAAACACTACAGTGAATACGGTAGTGCTTAGTGTAGTTTTGTGGACAACAGTTTACTATAGTATAAATACTGTAGTAAGAACTACTATATACTATTGTAATTACTGTAGTGTTTTTGCAGACATGATTGTAGTATTTACTATAGTGTTTTTTTAAGTCTTTGACAGCAATGGTGGCTTTGCCTTTTGAGGAAACCTACTGAACAAAATACATTTGAAATATATATATTTTCAATAACCTGTAGGTCGGACTGAGGTCTGAATAGACAGTTCAGAACTTATGCTCTTTTCTTTCACCTGTAGGGAACACGATATATTGTCGATACCTGGCATGTAGTTTTGTCACTTACTGTACGGGTGGCAAACATTGGGATAAGGGAGGGGAATGGACAGGGTATATGCAAATTAAATAATGCAGTATAGGGATCTCCAATCCTTTTCCAGGAGACTTTACAGTCCTGTAGGTTTTCACTCCAACCCTAATCTAGCACACCTGATTCTAATAATTAGCTAGTTGATAAGAATCTGGTTAATTACAACTGGGACTGGAGTGAAAACTTACAGGAGGGCAGCTCTCCAGGAACAGGGTTAGAGTCCCACGCTGTAGTGTAAATTATAGTGCTTTTGTGGTCTGTAGTATACTGTAGTATTTACTATAGTATTCAGCATTATCCTATTGTAAGTACTACATATGCTCGAGGTATTCTACAATATGTAGTATATTCTACAGTTTACTGCATAATTCTATAAGTGCTGTAGTATTCTATAGTAAACTGTAGTGGTTTTTTTCACATGGGTGAGTCTGCAGGTTTTTGGTCCTTCTTTATATAGCAACAGATCACATCTCATGACATGTACAGACGAGCTCATTGGCTTCACTAGGACCATGAGTTATTGAATCACTCCTCGTCTTGCAGCAATATGAAAACTATACATAAAACTATACCGTGCTCTGAATAGGGTGACATTTTCACACATTGTGTGCCCTGCTCTGTTGAATTGAATTTCATATGATGAGTATTGTTGGTATTGATGATTAGCCAAGGCATTGGAAACATTCTGAGGAAGGAGAGAACTGGGAAACTGCTTTCGAATTCCATTTTAACTGTTTAAATTCAATGTGAAAGACCTGCTGTGTCTTTTGATCTTCAATGCAAAACATCTGCGTCTTTTTTTTTTTTTTGCCCGGCAACACCTGGGTTTAATTCAAGCCATAAGGACAGGCATGTCTCATGACAACGCAGGTCTATACATGTGATTACAAAGGTATACAGTATGACAGATTGTCTGTCTTTATGATTACGTTTAGAATTAGGGTTAGGGACATACAGCAGCTTGTAGTAACATTTATACATTATGCTGTGAATGACATTATCCTGTGAAAACGTGTTATAATACATATTATAAACCGGGTAGCTTGGGACCTGGATGCTGATTGGCTGAAACAGCATTTCATTCACCTGTGTGTGTATAATTATATCTGAGACATTATACCATGGGTATGATGCACAAATACTTGTTTACTGTTCTATTTATGTTGGGAACCAGTTTATAATAGCAATAAGGCACCTTGAAGTTTTATATCCAAGAACAGCCCTTCGCCGTGGTATATTGGCCATATGCCACACCCCCTCGGGCATTAAATGCTTAAATATATAACAACCTTTCAACCATTATTAAAATATATAGCCTACAGTCTTGTGCGTTTTTTAAAGCAGTGAGTGTTTAAATCAAATTTATTTATAAAGCCCATCTCAAAGTGCTGTACAGAAACCCAACCTAAAACCCCAAACAGCAAGCAATGCAGGTGACTTAATAAGAATGAGGTTTGGTGTCATAATCAGTGTTTTCTGTTTTAATATTTACAAAGTATGTATTATGACATTAAAGACTGCCACTTTGGCTGGTGGCATAATTTCTGGTCTAAATAGTGGATGAAGGAAGTCACTGCCTACAGAACTCTGTATAATTCTAAACCCGTGATAATGCACACTTCTTTGTGTGCTGGTCTAACACAAGCGGACCTCCACACGAGTGTACAAACCCTTTCTGGGTCTCCTGAAGATGGTCATTAACTAAGGCATACAGCGGACACTCTCACGTTTACAAAATGGCGGCTAACCTAAAACATATGTTCTTAACACACTTCAGAGTAAAACCAGCCCTGCAAAATTATCCTTGATGAAAGCAAAAAGAATTTTAAGTATCTTCTATAAAGCTCTGGCGTCAATGCAGTAACTCAATTATACACTGTAAATACAAGATATGCGCCCAGCAAATGTCAACATGAAAGAAGGTTCATACCAAGAATTGTTGAATAACAATGCTAATTCTAGCATCCTTATAATATCAAAATACAGTATAGAATATGCATAAAAGACCATAAAGCTTAAATATTCTCTCTGCTACTCACCAAAACCATCCTTTGGTGTATTTTAAGTAAGTATATGTAAGGGTACGTTTTATACATGACGTAAACCATGCTAAAATTGGCCAATTTTGTTGAACAAAGGCTAATTGAAGTAGTAAAACATTCGGTAAACCATGCTTTAGGTATTGTTAGTTTGGTGTTTCTAGTCTAGTGATATTTATTTAAATTTTTTTACCTTTATTTAACTAGGCAAGTCAGTTAAGAACAAATTCTTATTTTCAATGACGGACTAGGAACAGTGGGTTAACTGCCTGTTCAGGGGCAGAACGACAGATTTGTACCTTGTCAGCTGGGGGATTCGAACTAACGCTCTAACCACTAAGCTACGCTGCCACCCACAGTATAGAGACGCCGCTCCCCGCCTGATGACTGATCTGATTGATGCGTCCTCGCACGCAGTCCAATGTGACAAAAACCGCTGTGCCATTGTGGACCTGGAAGGAGGCCCGCAGCCCCACACTTGCCCACCCACTGCCCTCTGGCATCTGGCCCCCGAATTGCTGGGCCAGGGGCACTGGCTTGCCCTCCTCCCCTGCCCCCTCGCCTCTATGTCGGAGCAGGGTGATTTTAACCGGGTTGCAGGAGTGGATCAGCTTCAGGTCCAGTGCAAAGCTGGCTGTCCCGCTCTCCGTGAAGACAAACTCACGTCCTTGTTCAGCGCGACCCTTCCCTGGAAGCCCGACCTGCATCTGCGGCATGTGGGGGCTCACCTGGCGGAAATACAAGGGCTTGTTGCGAACCGCTCCGGAGGGCAAGCCTGTGCGTGCCACGGAGGCGGAGAGGGCGGAGGAGATGGCAGTGGGGATCCACACCAAACTGAGGGCGCTGATGCCGGAGTCGTCACCGAAGTAGCGAATGTTGCACTGCCCCGGGGAGAGGATCTCAAAGCCCAGAGTATCGCCGGGGCCGACCATGGTAGCAGCCGACAGGGAGATGGACGTGTCGCGATAGTGGACACCAGTCTTATATGTTTGAGCCAGCTCCATGCTGCTACCATTGTGGTTGAGGTAGGCCAGCAGGTGAAAGCCTTCCGTCACGCACGCCTGGCCCATGGAGTAGAGTGCCTGTTGGAACACAAAGCGCACTGTGCCACTTTCGGTGAAGCGCACTCCACGCCCATCGTGAGTCAGCCCCACAACGTACGGGTCAGAGGTGGACGTGGTCTTGAAGGCGGGCCGGTAGTTGGTGTGGTAGTGTGCCGATGACACTGCCTGCGCAGTCATGGCAACGGCACCGGTATCGTGGGACAGCCAGAAGAGACTGAGAGGGGCCACAGATGGGTCATGGAGGTGCAGGCCATCGCTTGTGTGGTTGCAATGGTGGCTGGCACTCCTGAGGAGCAGGGAGAGCATACTTCCTGGAGCAACTTCTGCCACCCCACTGACACTGGCACTCTGGAGCGACTTAACTTCCCGCTGCTCCACCCTGACCCCACTAAGGTCCCGCCCCTCGGTCAGGTCACTGGTGTTAAGCTGCAGACACACTTGGACGAAACTGCGGCATCCATGGCTCAGGGCCAAGTTCTCGTCTGCCCACACAAGGCCGTGCTGTCGCAGCACCAGATGGCCGTCTTCGGTGGCCAGCAGATTGCTGTCGCCCCGCCCATGGATGTGGAGCTGCAGGTTGGGGAAGGCGTGACCAGGGGCGTGGCTCTTGGTAGGAGGCAGGGTCACAACCCCAGCCCAGGACAGGGACAGCCTGCTGCTGTCAGTGGAGGAGGGGGTGGAGCAGATGGTGTCACTCGTGAAGGTGCAGGGTGTGGCCACTTGCTCCACCTCACACTCCTGACAGGCCTGACACTCCTCCATCTCCGAGTTGTAGAAGTAGGCGTGTCCACACAAGCCTGTGCTGGCCTCTCTGTCAGACAAGCCCTGGCACCTGAATCCACCTGGTTCACACAGAAACAGTGGAGGACAGAAGTTAACCCTCTCTCACACACATACACAAGTAGTACATTTCTATTTATAGAGTGAGTGGAAGAGGAATTGTTATATGTAGCATATTCTTAAACTATTTGGTAATAGGTTAACACTGATACAGTACAAGTTTTTCGCCAAACAGTCTAAACCCTTGTTACCTGGCGTGTTTAGACATTTCTTCTGTTCTGAACACAGGTTTGCTACTTCAAGGCATTCATCTCTGTCCTGTCAAAATATAAATAATGATTCATAAAATACAATGCAACTCCTGAATGGGTGTGTTTGTACATCTACATTTAGAATATTCAAGCTTTTACAGCCTCACCTGGCATATCCTGTCAGCATGGATGGAGCACTGGGACACCAGGAAGAAGCCCGCTGGACAGATGGTGCACCTCTCACATTGCGGCCGACCTGTCCTGAAGTCGCAGTACTCCTCCGGTCCACAGGACCTGCAGGCCAACACGGGGAGGTCTACATCCATCACTCTGGCCTCCATGTCCACCTTGTGCACAGCGTAGGCCTGGGTGTGATGGGCTCTGGCCTGGCCTCTGAGGGCCACCATGTGGCTCTCTAGCTCCTCCTGCATGCCCTGGAAGGACATCTGCTTGACATTCTCTAGGAGTAGGCCATACTGGGCCTTGACCTGAGATGAGACCAAACATACATTTACTGAAAAACGGTTCCGGATGGCAACTTTCAATAATGTTGACGCATTTCAGAGCAAGCTCCTTCATCAGAGCAAGCTCCTTCATCAGAGCAAGCTCCTTCATCAGAGCAAGCTCCTTCATCAGAGCAAGCTCCTTCATCAGAGAAAGCTCCTTCATCAGAGAAAGCTCCTTCATCAGAGCAAGCTCCTTCATCAGAGCAAGCTCCTTCAGAGTCCTGCAATAACAGTTTTGTTTGTTTCTTTTATTGGATGGTTTTAGGTAGACTTTATTAAACATTTATTGACCAAAATGTTGCCCAAAAGTAATTAATTAAACCTTCCAGTGGTCTATTATTATAAACACAGCAGATGTTGAAGTTGCCGGGCAACAGCAAAGCGTTGCATCATGTCTATTAAATCTTCCCTCCAGCAAAGGGAAACCACAATGTTTCAGACGTGGTTCCAGACCTGGTCCATCTGTTGGCTCAGTCTGCTCTGCTCCTCCAGGATCTCTCTCTGCTGGCTGATCAGCGTCCCCTGCTGTTGGCTCAGTCTGCTCTGCAGCTCCCTGATCTCTTCCTGCTGGCCCTTCAGTGCCTCCACCAGCTTCTCCTGGCCCTTGGCCAGACGCAGCTGCAGCACCAGGGTGTCCTCCGAGGGCACCTCATTGTTGCCTGTGTTGGAGGGAGGACAAGGGTAGCTAGGGATACATGTGTTCGCCCACATGCACAAATACTCATCACATTGATAAATTACATAGTGAAATACATTTTTGCGGTGGTTATATTCGAACGGCATACAAAAATACCTTTCAGACTGAATTATTAAAGGTTGCATTGATAAATTGGTGGTACATCCTGCTACACTCATACATTCTAGGAAACTATACACTGTTCCTACCTTTATTCTCTATTTTACCTCATTTGTATTGCAAAATTGCAAGTGTTAAATTAACTCTAAGTGTGTTACATTTAACACTTCAAAAAGTATAAATTATCCCACACAACAGCTATCTTTATAACGTTTTCACAGAGTTTCTGTACCTCTGTAAATAGTTCAGTAACACTGGCCAGCTGGTTATTGTTGCAATCACTCAGAGTACATTTCAACTCTCATGGGTGTAAACTGAAATTATATATTTTTCTACTAACATTAATTGCTAGCTAAACTATTAATTACTTTGGGGGCATGATCTTTTTAAAATAAATTATAGAAAATTCTGTATATCAGACGGTCACATGCTAAACCTGGTTTGATGTCGCATGTCAACTGTATTCCAAGAGGCGATGAACCACGTTCTGATCCAAACTCCGGAAATTCTCCAAGAAATTGCGCCGCTCTGTCATGAACCAGGGGGGGCTGCTGCCCTCTCGGGTCTTCGCCACCACCAGTGACACAACTGTCGCCAATGCACGGTTGAGGCTTCGGCTTGGGTCGCATCCTGAGTGGCAGTTTACATTCAATCCCTTTGCATTCCCGGGGGACACTCTCAGTTCTCGTTGGTCGCGGCTGGGAAGCTTGACAATTCCCTCCTTTGCACCCGGGGTGGTACACCTCCGCGGTAATGGACCTTGGGTTTTCTTTCTGCGTGTCGCTTGTGGCCGTGCCACCACGATGTGGTTGAATGATAGTGTATGGTACCTGTGCACTTCTGGTCTGATGTTTAGTATGGGCATCCTGGTAAAGGGGCTTAACAAACGCTTGCCTGTCTTGCATTACGGGGTTTAAGTGTTGGGGTGCTGCGTCCGTTCGCCGCTGGCAATGCGCCCCTGTACAAGGTCTGGTCCAGTCCTCTGAGCTGAAACAGTGCGTTCCCCTGCATATCTCTGCCACACTCTCGGTTGTGCCGACCAACAATGTCAAGCAGAGCAGAAACAATGGAGTTATGATAGTCATTTTCATATTATCCACGATGTAGAAGAAGAGTTATTTAGCCAACGTAGAATTGTGCCTATTTTATTGTGCATCCCATCAGGTGCTTTTACGCATTCCGGAATCCAGGGGAATAAGCTGCCTGGTTCACTTCGCGTTTTAAATCGTAGCGTTTCCCCACGAAGGAAAGAGTGCTTTCAGATCATCCACACCTTCTCAATTAATGTAGCCTTTTGAAGTGAGTGGAACCTTTTCAAATGAATGAACTGCCAGCCCCTCTCTCCCTGAGTGGATATGGTATGTACTGATCCTTCCAGCCGATCTGAAGATGTGTCTAGGCAACATGTGGCATTTCGTGCACTTAATTGGCAACAGGTTTCCTTTCCGTCTTAAATTAACCCATAGCTTTCCCGGACATACCATGGTGCCGAGTCACTCATTTCTATTGATGCTATGCATGTGGTAGATATTTCAAATACTTCATCTACATATTTTTCTCAGACTTCAAGGGAATCTGAGGTTCATTTATCATGCATTGCTCACTCCCTAGGGACAAATTATGGGTCTGTGTTAAAAATATCTTCTTTTTTTCTCTCCAGTAATTGGAATAGTCACCATACATTGCATTGTAATGTCAAATTCACAATGCCAAGAAGTATGAAAAAAAAAGTGACAACAGAATTTTATCTCATGCTTACATGGTTATGTATCCCAGCTGTGCCCAGGGGCAGACTGGGACAGAAAACAGTCCTCCTCCTTTTTTAACCAGCTTATGTTTAAGACAAACACAACATGTAAAAGCACTACAGGAGATACAACTCACCACTAACTGGGCCTCTGTTGCCTTCCTGTTGTGCAATCTGTCTCTGCATCTTCTCTGCTGTCACTGTCTGTCTGTGCTTCACCTTGCTCTCTTCTCTTCTATTGTCTGTCTGTCTGTCTGTCTGTCTGTCTGTCTGTCTGTCTGTCTGTCTGTCTGTCTGTCTGTCTGTCTGTCTGTCTGTCTGTCTGACTCCTAAGTGTTAATTGCTATAATATATAGAGCCAACATATACTGAACAAAAATATAAACACAACATGCAACAATTAAATTTTTTGTACTGAGTTACAGTTCATATAAGAAATCAGTCCATTGAAAAAAAAAAAAAGCCCTAATCAATGGTTTTCACATGACTGGGAATACAGATATGCAAAAAACATCTGTGGGGTGTAGATCAGAAAAACCAGTCAATATCTGGTGTAACCACCAGTACTTAATTCCTGCCAGAACAGGATCCAGTACCTCTCCGATTTGGACTGTTTTGTTCTGGAACCTATTTGGCCTGATCCGGTATTTCTCCTGGCATGAAAAATAATTGTCACTTTTTTGCAATCAAAGTTAATTCAAGTTGCCTCTTCCTTAATTGTCCTGCCACGGAGGATACATAGCTTATTAAAAAATAACCTGTGGAGTGTAGCCCAATAAATAGGCATAGCCTGCGAAGTCGGGAACGAGCTGCAAATCTCTGTCAACATACAGCATGCAGACAAAACTGGCCTTTCACAATATTTCAAATAGTCTACAATCGTGGGGGGGGGGGGAGGTTGCAAATTGCTCCTGCTGAAAAGAGAAGACTATAATCTGCCAGCTGCAGGCTACCAAAATATTTGATAATCTTCCAAATATTGTCTAAAAAGTTAACAAGAGAGAGAGAGGCTTTTGGCACGAGCCCATATGACATCACCAGCTAGTGAGCTGCGCATCATTGGGTGAGTCAGTGAAAATGGAAAGCATTTTAAGAACTATAATTTCCTTCTCATATTGTAGCATACAATATGTCTCCACACACCTAGGCCTGGGCTACTGATGGATTCAAGACAAGGTCGTTTTCACTGATCTCAGTGTCAAAGTAGCCTGTCATTTCGTCCCTTGTGCGGTATTATAGTGCTTTCAAGACAACTGGGAACTCAGGAAAAAAACAAGTCAGGAAGTCTGAGCGCTAGAAAGAGGCCAGAGTTCCCCATTTGGAATTCCGAGTTGGATGACCGTTCAAAACAAATGATCCCAGTCAGTGCTCAGTTTGTTTTCCCAGAATTCCCTGTTGTCTTGAACGCACTGAAGTCGGAAGTCTGAGATTTCCCAGCTCTGAGTTCCCTGTTGTTTTGGACATACTGAAGTCGGAAGTCTGAGATTTCCCAGCTCTGAGTTCCCTGTTGTTTTGGACATACTGAAGTCGGAAGTCTGAGATTTCCCAGCTCCGAGTTCCCTGTTGTTTTGGACACAGCATTAAAAAAAGATTATGCCAAAGTCTCCAGTCATGTAAAATTACGTAGAATTGTATAATATGCATTTATAAAAGGACATTCATTTCCCGGATCCTAGGCCACAAAGACTGTTTTCCCATGTGTGCAACTTCCAGAGGTGTGGAATAGAGTCACATGACTTGGACTCAAGTCAGACTCGAGTCACAAATATGATGACTTGCAACTCGACTTTGACTTTAACACCAATAACTCGTGACTTAACTTGGACTTGCGCCTTTTGACTCAAACTGACTTGATACCCTCCCCAACCCTCCTCAACCCTCCCCAACCCTCCCCAACCCTCCTCAACCCTCCCCAACCCTCCTCAACCCTCCCCAACCCTCCCCAAGCCCAAATATTAAAAATAATGCTCTTTAAAAAGTGTGCAGCGCATCAACTTTTCATTTAACGGATTACAGTTTCAATCGGACAGCAGCCAATCAAATCGTGCCAGCTGAGAAAAAGTTGCTCGTGGCAGTGCAGAGGAACATCGGCGAGTGAATTCAGATGGAGCCCTTGGAAAGATGACGTAAAGACTACGCTGTATCAACAAAAAAACGGATTGCAACTTGCAAAACATGCGGGAAGAAAATGACAGACGGAGGTGCAACAACTTCCAACTTTGTTCGACATTTGAAGCTGCACAAAGGGGCCGGTTGGACATACCGCCAAATTCTCTAAAACGACATGTGAGGTGGCTTATGGTAGAGAAATGAACATTCAATTCTCTGGCAACAGTTCTGGTGGACATTCCTGCAGTCAGCATGCCAATTGCACTCTCCCTCAAAACATGATCCATCTGTGTCATTGTGTTGTGTGACAAAACTGCACATTTTAGAGTGGCCTTTTATTGTCCCCAGCACAAGGTGCACCTGTGTAATGATCATGCTGTTTGTTCAGCTTCTTGATATGCCACACCTGTCAGGTGGATGGGTTATCTTGGCAAATAAGAAATGCTCACTAACAGGGATGTAAATACATTTGTACACAACATTTGAGAGAAATATACGGACAATATAGAGCTAGTGGGATTTTTCATGCACTGGCAGAACAGAGACAGGGGTAGGGGTGTGTGTCTTTTTGTCAATAAAAACTGCTGTGCAATGTCTAATATTAAAGAAGTCTCGAGGTATTGCTCGCCTGAGGTAGAGTGCCTTATGATAAGCTGTAGACCACACTATCTATCAAGAGAGTTCTCATCTCTATTATTCGTAGCAGTCTATTTACCACCACAAAGCGAAGCTGGCACTAAGACCGCACTCAACCAACTCTATAAGGCCATAAGCAAAGAAGAAAATTCTCACCCAGAAGTGGCGCTCCTAATGGCTGGTGACTTTAATGCAGGCAAACTTAAATCAGTTTTACCAACTTTTTACCAGCATGTCACATGTGTAACCAGGGAAAAACAAATCCTAGACCACCTTTACTCCACACACAGAGATACATGCAAATCTCTCCCCCGCCCTCCATTTGGCAAATCTGACCATAATTCTATCCTACTGATTCCTTCTTACAAGCCAAAACTAAAGCAGGAAGTACCAGTGACTCACTCAATACGGAAGTGGTGGGATTCATCCAATGGCATTGAGGAATACACCATCTCAGTCATCGGCTTCATCAATAAGTGCATCAATGACGTTGTCCCCACAATGACTGTACGTACATATCCCAACCAGAAGTCATGGATTACAGGCAACATCCGCATCAAGCTAGTCTAGAGCTGCCGCTTTCAAAGAGCGGGAGACTAACCTGGACGCAAATAAGAAATCTCTCTATGCCCTCAGACGAACCATCAAACAAGCAAAGCGTCAATACAGGATTAAGATTGAATCATACTACACCTGCTCTGATGCTCGTCGGATGTGGCAGCGCTCGAAAACTATTACAGACTACAAAGGGAAACCCAGACGCGACCTGCCCTGTAACGCAAGCCTATCAGATGAGCTAAATGCCTTTTATGCTCGCTTCGAGGAAAGCAACACTGAAGCATGCACGAGAGCACCAGCTGTTCTGGATGACAGTGTGATAACGCTCTCGGTAGCCAATGTGAACAAAACCTTTAACATTCAACATTCACAAAGCCGCTGGGCCAGATGGATTACCAGGATGTGTACTCAAAGCATGCGCTGACCAACTGTCAAGTGACTTCACTGACATTTTCAACCTCTCCCTGACTGAGTCTATAATACCTACATGTTTCAAGCAGACCATCATTGTCCCTGTGCCCAAGGAAGCGAAGGTAACTTGCCAAAATGATTACCGCCCCGTGGCACTCATGTTGGTAGCCATGAAGTGCTTTGAAAGGCTGATCATGGCTCACATCAACAGCATCCTCCTAGACCCACTCCAATTTGCATACCGCCCCAACAGATCCATAGATGACACAATCTCAATTGCACTCCACACTGCACTTTCTCACCTGGACAAAAGGAACACCTATGTGAGAATGCTGTTCATTGACTACAGCTCAGCTTTCAACACCATAGTGCCCATGAAGCTCATCCCTAAGCTAAGGACTCTGGGACTAAACACCTCCCTCTTCAACTGGATCCTAGACTTCCTGACGGGCCGCCCCCAGGTGGTAAGAGTAGGAAACAACACGTCTGCCACGCTGATCCTTAACACTGGGGCCCCTCAGGGGTGTGTACTTAGTCCCCTCCTGTATTCCCTGTTCACCCACGATTGAGTGGCCAAACACGACTCCAACACCATCATTAAGTTTGCTGACGACACAACAGTGGTAGGCCTGATCACTGACAACAATGAGACGGCCTAGAGTGAGGAGGTCAGAGAACTGCCAGTGTGGTGCCAGGACAACAACCTCTCCCTCAATGTGAGCAAGACTAAGGAGCTGATCATGGACTACAGGAAAAGGCAGGCCGAACAGGCCCCCATTAACATCTACGGGGCTGTAGTGGAGCGGGTCGAGAATTTCAAGTTCCTTGGTGTCTACATCACCAACGAACTATCATGGTCCAAACATGCCAAGACAGTCGTGAAACTTTTTTCCCCCTAAGGAGACTGAAAAGATTTGGCATGGGTCTCCAGATCCTCAAAAGGTACTACAGCTGCACCATCGAGTGCAGCCTGACCAGTTGCATCACCGCCTGGTATGGCAACTGACCGTAAGGCGCTACAGAGGGTAGTGCGAATGGCCCAGTTCATCACTGGAGCCAAGCTTCCTGCCATCAGGACCTATATAATAGGCGGTGACAGAGAAAAGCCCATAAAATTGTCAAAGACTCCAGTCACCCAAGTTATAGACTGTTTTCTCTGCTACCGCACAGCAAGCCGTACCGGAGCGCCGAGTATAGGACCAAAAGGCTCCTCAACAGCTTCTAAGACTGCTGAACAATTCATAAAATCTCCACCGGACAATTTACATTGACTGATCCCCTACCCCCCTCCCCCCCTCCCTTTTGTGCACTGCTGCTACTCGCTGTTTGTTTGTTACCTATGCATAGTCACTTCACCCCCACCTACATGTACAGATTACCTCAACTAGCCTGTACCCCTGCACACTGACTCGGTACCGGTGCCCCCTGTATAGAGCCTCGTTCTTGTTATTCTTATTGTGTAACTTTTTAATATTACTTTTTATTTTAGCCTAATTTTTCTTCTTCTTGAAATGCACTGTTGGTTAAGGGCTTGTAAGTAAGCATTTCACGCTAAAGTCTACAATTGTTGTAGACTTGCATGTGACAAATAAAGTTTGATTTGATTTGAATATATTAAGGAACTGGCAGTACATCTGTATAGAGACAACATATTAAGGAACTGGCAGTATATCTGTGTCTCTTTGTTTTCTTCATACCTCCACTGCACTCACCTCTGAGCTGTCTTTGCTAAACCTAGCTTCCTTTCTCACTGCACTGGGACCAGAAGACCAGTGGGCAACACTGCCTGTGCTGAGCCCAGCAACATCCTAGTGTAAAATTTTACAAATCGTTTGCTCACCATTTATTAATCATTACTCCCACGTTTGTAAATGTTAGTGAGCTAGTTATTCACACATGTATATGTACAGTTGAAGTCGAACGTTTACATACACCTTAGCCAACTACATTTAAACTCAGTTTTTCACAATTCTCGACATTTAATCCTAGTAAAAATTCCCTGTCTTAGGTCAGTTAGGATCACCACTTTATTTTAAGAACGTGAAATGTCAGAATAATAGTAGAGAGAATTGTTTATTTCAGCTTTTATTTCTTTCATCACATTCCCAGTGAATCAGAAGTTTACATACACTCAATTAGTATTTGGTTGTGTTGCCTTTAAATTGTTTAACTTGGGTCAAACGTTTCGGGTAGCCTTCCACAAGCTTCCCACAATAAGTTGGGTAGATTTTGGCCCATTCCTCCTGATAGAGCTAGTTTAACTGAGTCAGGTTTGTAGGCCTCCTTGCTTGCATACGCTTTTTCAGTTCTACCAACAAATGTTCTATATGATTTGTGGTTAGGGCTTTGTGATGGCCACTCCAATACCTTGACTTTGTTGTCCTTAAGCCATTTTGCCACAACTTTGGAATTATGCTTGGGGTCATTGTCCATTTGGAAGACCCATTTGCGACCAAGCTTTAAGTTCCTGACTGATGTCTTGAGATGTTGCTTCAATATATCCACATCATTTTCCTTCCTCACGATGGCATCTATTTTGTGAAGTGCACCAGTCCCTCCTGCAGCAAAGCACCCCCACAACATGATGCTGCCACCCCCATGCTTCATGGTTGGGATGGTGTTCTTCGGATTGCAAGCATCCCCCTTTTTCCTCTAAACATAACGTTGGTCATTATGGCTAAACAGTTCTATTTTTGCATCATCAGACCAAAGGACATTCCTTCAAAAAGTATGATATTTTTCTCCACGTGCAGTTGCAAACCGTAGTCTGGCTTTTTTATGGCAGTTTTGGAGCAGTGGCTTCTTCCTTGCTGAGCGGCCTTTCAGGTTATGACGATATAGGACTCGTTCTACTGTGGATAAATATACTTTTGTACCTGTTTCCTCCAGCATCTTCACAAGGTCCTTTGTTGTTGTTCTGGGATTGATTCACACTTTTCGCACCAAAGTACATTCATCTCTAGGAGACGCGTCTCCTTCCTGAGCGGTATGACGGCTGCATGGTCCCATGGTGTTTATACTTGCGTACTATTGTTTGTATAGATGAACGTGGTATCTTCAGGTGTTTGGAAATTGCTCCCAAGGATGAAGACTTTGAGATCTTTCTGAGGTCTTGGCTGATTTCTTTTGATTTTCCCATGATATCAAGCAAAGAGGCACTAAGTTTGAAGGTAGGCCTTGAAATACATCCACAGGTACACCTCCAATTGACTCAAATGATGTCAATTAGCCTATCAAAGCTTCTAAAGACATGACATCATTTTCTGGAATATTCCAATCGGTTTACAGGCACAATCAACTTAGTGTATGTAAACTTCTGACCCACTGGAACAGTGAAATAATCTGTCTCTAAATAGTTATTGGAAAAATGACTTGTGTCATGCACAAAGTAGATGTTCTAACCGACTTGCCAAAACTGTAGTTTGTTAACAATACATTTGTGGAGTGGTTTAAAAACGAGTTTTAATGACTCCAACCTAAGTGTATGTAAACTTCCGACTTCAACTGTATTTCTTTAAACATCCTGTGTTGTGTGCTTATTCTTTTACCAGGAACAGATGGCATTTCTACCAATGGCATGGCCATCTTTTTGTGACAAATTACACTGGTCACGCATTCATTTGTAAATAGCACTCACTTTTAGATTAGGGAATACAAAAATACTTTACTAATGATTAGTAAATGGTTTATTAACGGGGGAGTAATAATTAATAAATGGTGAACACACAATTTATAAATGCCTTACAAATGGTTTATAAACGGTCCTTTAAAATAAAGTGTTACCCTGCCCAGTTAGCTACGTTAGGCTCCATTTAACACAACAGAGAAGGAGAGAGAGACAGTTCCTGAATGTTTTGGCTGTATAATACAGTCATTGACAACATGAAGGAACGGCCAATCTCCTTCTTTCCCTCACTTCTATATTGTTTGTCATAGAATCCTCATACTACTTTATGTGGATGTGGACAGATTCCCAGCGTTGTGGTTTGTTGTACAGTGTATGGATATCTTTCTGCCAAGAAATGACAGGCCTTACAGCAAATGAAATAGGTGGGAAAATAAGCAGGACTTACAAGCCTCCAGTGGCGGTGGGTATGTAGTGTAACATCAGACTCACTTCCACTCGTTGGCTCAAGAGACTGAGATTCAGGAGCGAATAAGCATTGTTAAAACAATTCAAATACACAGACCTTTTAACAGAGGATTATTAAGCAATTATTATGTATTCATTATGTTTTTTTCATAGTAATACATGATGACTTGTATTTAATAAAAAGCAGTAGTACTGTGTTTAATGTTTTATAGATGGCTAATGAATTCTGTGTTATAAAAGCCAATCTAATAACCTTTTAGGCTATTGCAAGTTCGTGCCTGTCAAATGTGGTCCCCCGAATTTCCCCTTCCCTCATTAGGCCTAAGTGTTAACGTCTTGAAGCAAGGGGGCAGTATTTTTATGTTTGGATTAAAAAAAAAACTGCCTATTTCTCAGGCCCAGAAGCTAGAATATGCTTATAATTGGCAGATTAGGATAGAAAACACTCTAAAGTTTCCAATACTGTCAAAATATTGTCTTTGAGTATAACATAACTGATATTGCAGGCGAAAACCTGAGGAAAATCCAACCAGGAAGTGCTGTTTTTCTGAAACTACTCTGTTCCATTGCAAGCCTATCCTCCATTTAAAGGGATATCATCCAGATTCCTCTCCCGGTGGCTTCCACAGGGTGTGAACAGTCTTTAGACATAGTTTCAAGCTTTTATTCTGAAAAATTAGCGAGAATGATCACATCGCGTCAGTGGATAGCCAGATGTCCTTAGATTTGTTCATGCACGCGCCACCTTTTCTTTCTCTCTTGTATTGAAAAGTTTACCGTCCGGTTGAAATATTATTGATTATTTATTGTAAAAACAACCTGAGGATTGATTATAAAAAACATTTGATATGTTTCTACGAACTTTACGAATACTATTTGGAATTTTTGTCTGCCCGTCGTGACCTGCACGAGACTGTGGATTACTAAACAAAATATGCCAACCAAATAGAGGTTTTTGGATATAAAGATAATCTTTATGGAACAAAACAAACATTTATTGTGTAACTGGGAGTCTCATGAGTGCAAACATACGAAGATCATAAAAGGTAAGCGATTAATTTGATTGCTTTTCTGACTTTTTGTGACCAACCTACTTTGCTGCTAGCTGTTTGTAATGTTTTGCCTGCTGAGAGCTGTCCTCACATAATCGCATGGTTTGCTTTCACTGTAAAGCTTTTTTGAAATCTGACACGCCAGGTGGATTAACAACAAGCTAAACTGTGTTTTGGTATATTGCAATTGTGATTTCATGATAATTCAATATTTTTTGTAATTTGAATTTGGCGCTCTGCAATTCACCGGATGTTGACGAAAATGATCCCGCTAAAGGGATCGGTGCGCCAAGAGGTTTTAATTAGCCTAATATTTCATACAATATACAGCCAAAATATCAACTGGCAGCTGTAGGCTAAATCTGTGTCACTAGCTATGTTTCCATCCAATTGGCAACTATTCTAAAATCCACATTAAAACAATATGCAATTTCCATCTCATTGACCTGTTGAGGATAAAATGCTGTATGTGATGACGTTGGGCACATAAAAATACATTTTGCAGTTGAATTCCCATGTACAAAATACATTTTAAAAAGTTAAATGAGTGTTTATTGCATTTTCAACCCTACTGATGGGTTTCTTACAAAAAAAATGTGTTATAGTGAGTGTGTCCACTCTGGTTTTGGTACGTGTGCTGTAGCCAACAGCTTGAAGATACAGTGTGGGTATAGCCTACATGACCAAATCATTATGGACAAAATATAATTTTTATTTGTTAAATGGCAGCCAAGCATCGATGATCATGTCACCAGAATAAGACCCTCGGTATTTATTGGAAAGGAGCATCAAGCTCATCATCGTGCACTTTCACCACCCTGTGAAGTTCTTCATAACGTATTTCATCTGTAGCTTAATAAACTGCATGCTTTCCCATCGAGTAGAAGAGGGAGAACCACACAACATCACATAACTCCAAGTTTACTTCGATATGATGGTTAGTTATTATATCAACATTTGCGCATAAAAGCATTTTACCAACATTTCTCACATACTACATTTTAGCATGTTTTGTTTTGTCGACGTGTAAAGTTTATCGACAAATGTTCTGCCTGTCATTTAAAAAAAATTCTGACATGTACTACCCGCATAAAAAGTTTGGATGGAAACCTGGTTGGTGTGTGTGTCTTTTTCAGTTTTCTCTCCTCGACTGCACTGTCTTTTGTAGCAGCAGCTGGTTTTGTGGGTGCTAAGCCTAACATAATTTCTCAGCACAGACACAGTCACAAAACTCGGACCAGCAAAACCAGAACTTTTAGAAAATATGGCTGTTAATTTCACACGTTTAAAAGCGTTGGCCTCAAGAGCCTTTTTTTGTCTTTCTAACTTTTTCGGCACCACCTTTCCGTTTTCAACCAGCCCCAAAAAAAAAAAAAAAGATGATCAGGCCCATCTAGCATTTGCCAGAATTGCCAGATGGCCAATTCGCCATGCCTCCGATTTTGTTACCCGCTGTGAGTTTGCTTTTAGTTTTCGACCTTACAAACTCAAAGTTATGTATGGCTGTCTAGTATTTAATTAATTGTAAATTAAAGTAAATTAATCAAAAGGTACTGTTAGTTACTGTAAATTATGAAATGACAAGTTAATGTTTGATTTTCAATATCATTATTATTATTACATCATTATTATTATTATTTGCCTCTTTGCTATTTTAACTTCAAGCTAATGAAAAATTTGAAATAAAAACAGAAGAATAAATTCCACGCTAAAATGTATTTGAGTCTTCGACAGGGGACGGTATGTGTTTCAGACTACAGACCTTTTCCCCCACAATATTAAGTACTATCAAATTTACTCAAGGGGTGAATGGCAGCTTTGAGGGGCGAATGACGGCTTTGATCTCCTCTCTAACATTAAGTGCGCAGCGACAGACTTTCTAAAACACAAATCTAAGGAATCGTAAAAAGGAGAGATGAAAACCTAAGTCTGTCGTCTTTTATGTATACTTTACAACCTCTCCGTTTCCCTCATCCTCCTTCTGCCATGTGGCTTTGGTTAAAGCACGAGCCTCCAGTTGAAATTCAACCGTGGTTGAATGTTTCCTCTGCTTGCTTTCTTTCATTAAAAATATCACAGGCTTTAATAATGGAACTCCCACAAGCACATAATTTACTCTGATGACTGTGGAGTAAAGAGGACTGTGTATAGAAACACTCCTATATATATATGGCCTTTTTCAGCCTAATTGGGAATTGCTGTCAGGACCACACGTGTGTTTTGACGTCCATGTCTACTCTGTAAACCGATGAACTGACAAACCCTTTAGGCTACATCTTGTCATGTTATTAGATGGCCTATGATGCATTCAGTATCATTCCTTGTAACATTAACACCAACTTATGTCGCATTTTTAAACTGCGAATAGAGTCCGTATCAACTTTATGACATAGTTATAAAAAAACATGTATGAAATCACAACCTACAGTCAAATGAAACCTTTTCAAAGTCTGAACATTGAATCCTCCCTCAAATCTGGACAAGCCCCAAAGCAAATTCACAGTAAGCAACATTTTGTTTGAACCTATCCTGTATCCTCAGACCAGTGCAGATTAAGCAGCGGAGACAAGAAGAGAAAGCCACCTCATGCTTAGATACAGTACAAACCAAGCCTTTTGCTGAGTCATGCCACAGTGAGAAGGTCAACTTCCCCACAGAACAGGAAATAGAGCCCACTGATCAGACAAGTCTCAGTATTCACACAAGTTCCAGATCAAACCCAGGTGTGCAAGGTGCACATGTACTTTAAGTCACAAGAACTACAGATACAATATCTAACGTTGCCTCTTTGACTGGAGAGTAACCCGGGAGATCGTTCGACTACAAAGGTAAACACTTTGGTTGTTTTAGGCAGGATCTTGTTTGTCTTTGAAATGTATGTCCTTTGACTTTGATGACTTTGCTTACTTAATACGTCTGTGAATGGACGCTTTACTTGTAGCGTCATCGTCTGTTGTGTTATCTTACAGTCTGGAATTACACTCTTTCCAGGTTTGAGGTTTAATGCTTCTTCTGGTACTGCCAAAGATAAGGGCGTGGTTGCTCTTAATGCGATGTTGAATTGCTCATATTTGGCCTTGTAACATTTTCATGTCATGCTAAAATTGTTATGTGCTACTACAGTACATTACTATCACAAATACAGCCCATTGGCCAGTTTAGGGTTAAATACTTGAACATACACATCAGCTTTGGTTAAATAGGCAATCTGGGATTGGTACATCCTTTGTGGACTTATAATTAATGATAACCATTGAATGCCAGATTGCCCAATTAAAGCAAACACATGCCTTTTTACAGCAGCAGCCAGTAATTGCTTATGTATTCAATTATAAAACAGAGGGAGCATTTGACCACAAGAACATTCAACATATGTAGCCTACAGTCACTATCAACAAGCACTATATCTCTCTCTCTCTGCACAATAAATCATTGTTGATAAGGCGTTGGCCTTTCTGTCTGTCTGTCAGTCAGTCTGTCTGTCTGTCTGTCTGTTCTTTAGTGTGTCACAATTATAAAACAGAGGGAGCATTTGACCACAAGAACATTCAACATATGTAGCCTACAGTCACTATCAACAAGCACTATATCTCTCTCTCTCTGCACAATAAATCATTGTTGATAAGGCGTTGGCCTTTCTGTCTGTCTGTCAGTCAGTCTGTCTGTCTGTCTGTCTGTTCTTTAGTGTGTCACTTTATGTGTCAATGCAGAAGTAACATGTCCACGGACTACAGTGGCAGCTGAAAGCGCCTCTTTGCTAGAACAGGATGATGTGGAACATCTATTAATGTGTCTGTTTCAATGAGCTATCAGGTCGATGGGTGGCTGGCTGGGTGGGTGGCTGGATGGGTGGCTGGATGGGTGGGTGGCTTGGTGCGTGGGTGGCTGGGTTGGGATTTGGGTGGGTGGCTGGGTCAGTATTTGGGTGGGCGGCTGGCTGACTGGGTGGATGGGTGGATGGCTGGGTGGTGGGTGGATGGATGGCTGGGTGGGTGGCTGGCTGACTGGGTGGATGGGTGGCTGGGTGGGTGGGTGGCTGGATGGCTGGGTGGGTGGCTGGGTCGGTATTTGGGTGGGCGGCTGGCTGACTGGGTGGATGGGTGGCTGGGTAGGTGGCTGGATGGCTGGGTGGGTGGCTGGGTCGGTATTTGGGTGGGCGGCTGGCTGACTGGGTGGATGGGTGGCTGGGTAGGTGGATGGCTGGGTGGGTGGATGGCTGGGTGGGTGGGTGGATGGATGGATGGATGGATGGCTGGGTGGGTGGCTGGGTGCGTATGTGGCAAGGTGGATGGCTGGCTGGCTGGCTGGCTGGCTGGATGGGTGGATGGATGGGTGGGTGGATGGATGGATGGATGGATGGATGGATGGATGGATGGCTGGGTGGGTGGATGGATGGATGGATGGATGGGTGGGTGGATGGGCCTTTGTCAAACAGTTTTTTTGAGAAGTATCTAAACGTGCAGTCTTGTGCACTAGACACATCATTCCCAAGCTGTGTTGAATTGATGGAGCTGAGTGTCATGAGAGGAGCATGTTGTTTCCAAGCCCCTTGATATGTCACAATGCCAAGTTTGTTATTTCCCCCTCCATTAAAAACACACAGGTCCTGTCAGAGAGAATATAGCAGAATCAGGATCTGGAACAAAAACCCCACATTGTTTTACATCAAGCATTTTGACATTCATATGGAAACAATAGTCACCCCATGCAGCCCTCTTTCTGTTCCTCATTACAGCTTAAATGGATGGTCTGTTTACTCGTCTGGCGAAACAGAATAGAGTGGAACTATTCAGGCGTTAGCTATGCTGGGTGGACAAAGAAAGTTACTATATAAATATTTACTAAAGTTCTAATCTGGACCAACAAAACTTGGTTCAGATGTATTCTTTACTCCATACTATGGATCCTCAATATGTCCCTGCATATGGTCTACTTATGCTGTTCCGATGTTCATACGAGTTATGGTGATAGAATGACTCTCACCTTTGGCGAGACGGTGCTCCTGTCTAAAGGAAATACTTGAAGAGATGATCCATTTGGCCAGAGCTGCCTGCTACACATGTACTGGTGCATATTTTACTTAACGTTGGCAATAAACGCTCCCCATTCTCCATATGGATTAACTCAGTAGCTAACCTGAACAGGCCTCTCTGAAAGAGCATCAGACTTTGCTTATGGGATGGTTTATTGTGCCGCATAGCCTCTCTGTCTTAAAGGTCTAGTGCAGTCAAAAAAACAGGATTTCTCTGTGTTTTATACACCACCATTCAAAAGTTTGGGGTCACTTAGAAATTTCCTTGTTTTTGAAAGATAGGCAATTGTTTTGTGCATTAAAATAACATCAAATTAATCCGA
Source organism: Oncorhynchus masou masou (assembly GCF_036934945.1). NCBI lineage: Eukaryota > Metazoa > Chordata > Actinopteri > Salmoniformes > Salmonidae > Oncorhynchus > Oncorhynchus masou. The sequence continues at coordinate 8,517,599 of NC_088228.1, forward strand.
AATACATTGTTAATGTTGTAAATGACTATTGGAGCCGGAACGGGTTATTTTTAATGGAATATCTACATAGGCGTACAGAGGCCAATTACACTGCCTTGCAAAAGTATTCACCCCCTTGGTGTTTTTTATTACAACCTGTAATTAAAATGGATATTTATTTGGATTTCATGTAATGGACATAAACAAAATATAATGTTTACATAACCTAATTACTCATCTCATATGTATATGTGTAACGGATGTGAAACGGCTAGCTTAGTTAGCGGTGGGCGCTAAATAGCGTTTCAATCGGTGACATCACTTGCTTTGAGACCTTGAAGTAGTAGTTCCCCTTGCTCTGCAAGGGCCGTGGCTTTTGTGGAGTGATGGGTAATGATGCTTTGAGGGTGACTGTTGTCGATGTGTGCAAAGGGTCCCTGGTTCGCGCCCGGGTATGGGCGAGGGGACGGTCTAAAGTTATACTGTTACATTGATGCTGTTGACCCGGATCTCTGGTTGCTGCGGAAAAGGAGGAAGGTCAAAAGGGGGGTGAGTGTAACGGATGTGAAACGGCTAGCTTAGTTAGCAGTGCACGCTAAATAGCGTTTCAATCGGTGATGTCACTTGCTCTGAGACCTTGAAGTAGTAGTTCCCCTGCCGCGGTTTTTGTGGAGCGATGGGTAACGATTATTTTTTTTATTTTTTATTTCACCTTTATTTAACCAGGTAGGCTAGTTAAGAACAAGTTCTCATTTGCAACTGCGACCTGGCCAAGATAAAGCTTAGCAGTGTGAACAGACAACACAGAGTTACACATGGAGTAAACAATTAACAAGTCAATAACACAGTACAAAAAAGGGGAGTCTATATACATTGTGTGCAAAAGGCATGAGGAGGTAGGCGAATAATTACAATTTTGCAGATTAGCACTGGAGTGATAAATGATCAGATGGTCATGTACAGGTAGAGATATTGGTGTGCAAAAGAGCAGAAAAGTAAATAAATAAAAACAGTATGGGGATGAGGTAGGTGAAAATGGGTGGGCTATTTACCAATAGACTATGTACAGCTGCAGCGATCGGTTAGCTGCTCAGATAGCACATGTTTGAAGTTGGTGAGGGAGATAAAAGTCTCCAACTTCAGGGATTTTGCAATTCGTTCCAGTCACAGGCAGCAGAGTACTGGAACGAAAGGCGGCCAAATGAGGTGTTGGCTTTAGGGATGATCAGTGAGATACACCTGCTGGAGCGCGTGCTACGGATGGGTGTTGCCATCGTGACCAGTGAACTGAGATAAGGCGGAGCTTTACCTAGCATGGACTTGTAGATGACCTGGAGCCAGTGGGTCTGGCGACGAATATGTAGCGAGGGCCAGCCGACTAGAGCATACAAGTCGCAGTGGTGGGTGGTATAAGGTGCTTTAGTGACAAAACGGATGGCACTGTGATAAACTGCATCCAGTTTGCTGAGTAGAGTGTTGGAGGCAATTTTGTAGATGACATCGCCGAAGTCGAGGATCGGTAGGATAGTCAGTTTTACTAGGGTAAGTTTGGCGGCGTGAGTGAAGGAGGCTTTGTTGCGGAATAGAAAGCCGACTCTTGATTTGATTTTCGATTGGAGATGTTTGATATGAGTCTGGAAGGAGAGTTTACAGTCTAGCCAGACACCTAGGTACTTATAGGTGTCCACATATTCAATGTCGGAACCATCCACGATGCTTCGAGGGTGACTGCTAATCCAGGTTTATCATTTTAAAAGGCTAATTGATCATTAGAAAACCCCTTTGCAATTATGTTAGCACAGCTGAAAACTGTTGTGCTGTTTTAAATAACCATTCAAACTGGCCTTTAGATACTCAACTAGTCTAGAGCATCAGCATTTGTGAGTTTGATTACAGGCTCAAAATGGCCAAAAACAAAGGCCTTTCCTCTAAAACTCGTCAGTCTATTCTTGTTCTGAGAAATTAAGGCTATCCCATGGAAGAAATTGCCAAGAAACTGAAGATCTAGTACAATGCTGTGTACTACTCCCTTCCCAGATCAGCACAAACTGGCTCTAACCAGAATAGAAAGAGGAGCGGTGCACAACTGAGCAAGAGGACAAGTACATTAGTGTCTAGTTTGAGAAACAGACGCCTCACAAGTCCTCAACTGGCAGCTTCATTAAACAGTACCCGCAAAACACCAGTCTCAACGTCACCAGTGAAGAGGCGACTCCTGGATGCTGGCCTTCTAGGCAGAGTGACAAAGAAAAAGACATATCTCAGACTGACTAATAAAAAGAAAAGATTAAGATGTGTAAAAGAACACACACTGGACAGAGGTACTCATTGGATGTGTCAGGGCTTGCCATCATCCCAGAAACACTGGATCCACTCCAATTCACATACCGTCCCAACAAATCCATAGATGACGGCAATTATTTTGCACTCCACACTGCCTTTTCCCACCTGGTCAAAAGGAACACCTAATTGACTACAGCTCCACGTTCAACCCCATAGTGCCCTCAATGCTCATCACTAAGCTAAGGAGCCTGGGACTGAACACCTCCTTCTGCAACTGGATCCTGGACTTCCTGATGGGCCGCCCCCAGGTGATGAGAGTAGGCAACAACACATCCGCCATGCTGGCCCTCAACCCGGGGGCCCCTCGGGTGCATACTTAGTCCCCTCCTTTACTCCCTGTTCACCCATGACTGCGTGGCTGCGCACGACTCCAACACCATCATTAAGTTTGCCGACGACACGACGGTGGTAGGCCTGATCACTGACAACGAGGAGATGGCTTATAGGGAGGAGGTCAGAGACCTTGCAATGTGGTGCCCAGACAATAACCTCTCTCAACGTGGGCAAGGCAAAGGAGTTTATCGTGGATTACAGCAAACGGATCGCCGATCACTCCCCCATTCAGGGTTATAGTGGAGAGGGTCAAGAGCTTCAAGTTCCTGTGTCCACATCACTAAGGACCTATCATGGACCAAATACACCAACACAGTCGTGAAGAGGACAATTATCCTCAAAGAGTTATAAAGCTGCACCATCCTGACTGGCTGCATCACCGCCTGGTATGGCATCCAACCGCAAGGCGCTACAGAGGGTAATGCATACGGCCCAGTACATCACTGAGGCAAAACTTCTATACCAGGAACTCTATACCAGGCGGTGTCACAGGAAGGCCCTAAAAATGGTCAAAGACTCCAGCACAGTTATAGACTGTTCTCTCTGCTACTGCAGAGTGGGATTGAGTTTGACATCACCAGACGGTAAATTAGTTAATCGACCAATAAGAAAGAGAGTTCTAAACCTCTCTGCCAATAACAGCTAGTTTTCAGTTTTCTCCTCCCTGCTCAAACGCTATTTTCCTAAGAAGCTATTTTTTATTCGTTTTGACCATTTTAATTGAAAACAATCACAGTAAGGTACTTCATTGTTACCCAGAGAGGATTTGATATTGAGATAAAAACAGCTGCATTGGACCTTTAAAAGCAACTCTTGTCTGGTAGCCTCTAATAAAAATGTGTCCACCTCTCAAAGTACAAGCAACATGGAAGCACTTTGTAGAGTCTCTGTGCCACTATGGGCATTTAAAACATGCTAACTAGGTACCATTCACTTACATCGTTTTTTCGGTTAGAAAAATGCTAATATTAGCAGTTGGTGTCAGTAAAAACCAAGGATGGAATTACAGCCTTTCCTTGTCCATAGACTGCATTCATGCAATTTAGCTGAAATTATCCCTTTAATTAAGATTTTACAAGTTGAAGTGGCTTTGGTTGAGTAGGGCTATTCTCTGTCAACTCCAATGATGTCACGGCTCACAGGAAGTTGGTGGTCACCTTAATTGGGGAGGATGGGCTCGTGGTAATGATATTAAACATGGTTTCCATGTGTTCGATGCCATTCCATTCACGCCGTTTCAGCCATTATAATAAGGCGTCCTCCCCTCAGCAGTCTACACTGGTTGGGCTCATTGATCGTCTTCTTGCGTGTAGCCATTTGTTTTTAAAGAACTGCTGCTTGTTCTCTGTAACAGATGGAGGACATAGACGCCATGTTCACTGACCTGCTGGGAGAGATGGACCTCCTATCACAGGTAAGTTATCACTGGGACCACTCTTATTTATAAACTACACTTCCCATGATTCATCAGAAAAATCAGCAGCTGTGTTAAATTTTTTTTTTTTTTTTATTGAGACTGTAGCGGTTTTTAACCCAAGGACTACAGCTGGAAATTAGCCTTTTCATTTCCAATGTATTCTTTTTTAAATTAATGTAGAGAAGATGTTGATTTATTAAGTGAATGATGAGAAGTAAAATCATCTGGTTTGAGTAATGGACGCACTGATTTTAAGGTCATCGTAGGATGAAGATGTCCTCAAGCACTTTTGGTCCTCCATGACACTATTATGTATGTAGCCAGACGAAACATTTTGACACAAATAGAATACTGGCTTAGGCCTAAAGTATGTGCATTGTATGCCATGCATTAAACTCCTCTTAAAGGGACATTTCAGTATTTTACACCTTAACGTTAGATTTTTAGTACCTTTATTTAAACTAGGTAAGCCAGTTAAGAACATATTCTTATTTACAATAACAGTCTTACCCCAGCCCAATTGTGCACTGCCCTATGGGTCTCCCATTCTTGGCCAGATCCAGTCCCTGGATTCAAACCAGGGACTGCAGTGACACCTTTTGCACTGAGATGCAGTGCCTTAGACCGCTGCGCCACTTGGGAGCCCAAAGTAGTCTACAGACCGGGAGAAACTATAATCCATGGCTGGGTTTTCTTTAAACAGCCATGACAAACTTCAGCTAACTTAAGCCACCGCTAGCTAAACATCAACGAAAGTGATAGGGACAAACAAGGCATATACATTTAAAAAAAGAACCGAATTAACTCAATATCGGGTTTGACGCTGCCAAATCCCTTCCATTGATTTTCAACTGATTGCGTTAGATAAAGTTAGCTGAAGTTTGTAGTGGCAGTTAAAAACATGGATTACATATTCTCCAGGCCCATAGACTACTTTCAGGGTGAGGAACCATCTAACATCAAGTTGTAAAATATGGATCTTCCCTTTTAATGAATGTAGATCTAAGGACAGGAGTGGTCCTAAATGGCAATACATTAAAATCGTACACTACATAATGGGTCAATTAAACCTCATATGGAGAACCACAAATGTGTCACTGTCTAACAGGGTCTTTTCCAAATTAGGAAGAAAACCATTTTTATTTGAATAATCATTCTTCCTGAATTTAAGAGGATCAAATGTAATCCAATTATGGCCATGATTGGATTTATACATAATTTGGGTTATTGCCTGGGAGCATGTAGGCTAATCAGACCTCAGAATCCATCCATGGTTTGCTACCCAATGACTCAAAGGGTTAAAGGTTTAATTGAGCGTGGCTTTGAACATGAAAACAGATGTTTGTCTCTACATTCATCAGGTTTCATGTGTTCCAGGGGAGATCATATGCAGGTCGCACACTTCTATAGACTGTTTAAGATATATAATTACTGGTGTTGCCTGCTGGGGATGTTTATTAAAACATTGCATTACATCTTTAATAATCAGTTTCTCTCTGACATCACATCATTGCCGTAGTGCAGAATTATAGCTTTCTTCTTTTTATTTCTGTTATCTTTCTATTTGACATAAAAAAAATACAAGGTCTGAATTCTGACTGTGTTCCACACAGCTTATAAGCATGGCTACCCAGAACGTCCTTGAAGAAAAAAAAAAAAACGGAATGTTTTTCTAGAGGGCTTTCTTAGAATTAATTTACAAATGCTGCAAACATTGTTGGAGTGTTCTCTACACTCTTAGAAAAAAAGGTGCTATCTAGAACCTCCCCGAAGGAGAACCCTTTGAAGAACCCTTTTAGGATTCCAGGAAGAACCCTTTTGAATTCCACAGAGGGTTCTACATGGAACTCAAAAGAGTTCTACCTGGAACCAAAAAGGGTTCAACCTGGAACCAAAAAAGGTTCTCCTATGGGGACAGCCGAAGAAACCATTTGGAACCATTTTTTGTAAGAGTGTATGTAAAACATACAATTCCTGTCTGTTCATGTCCTAAAATATCTGTATTCAAACTCTTCATCTGAAACCTTTGTCTTGACAGAGTCTTGGGTATGAAACGGACTCCGCAGAAGTGTCATCCAGCAGTTCACAGATAGAAAACAACTTCTCTATTGGGTTCACAGATTTGAAAGGTGAAAAACACCAGCAACACTAGGTCATCAAACAGTAGAAATGTTATCTCTAGAGTTGATGCATGTGACATACTGTAAATGTATTTCCAGCCTTGCTTGTCAATAACAACCTTACTAAGCACATTTGACTAGTACACGAGCTAGACTTGTAAAATAATTCATTAGAAGGGAAGTAGTTGTGTTGTCACATTTACTCACAACCCCTTTTGATCAGATAAACCCTACCTCCTCTAATTTTCATCTTCCTCTCTGGTAGAATCTCTAAATGAGCTCGAGGATCACGACCTTGACGCTCTGATGGCTGATCTGGGGTCAGATTTGACGGAGACAGAGGAGACACTGAATGCAGCCAAGATGGGACATGTCCACACACAACAGCACAAGTCTGGCCTCTACACCCCGCAACAACATGTCCAAGCACCTATCCCCTCCTCCTCCTCCTCTCTCCCTCCTGAACCCTCTGGACCACTGCTAGCGGTAACTTCCCATAGATATACTGTACGATGTAATGTGTGACTGAACGCGGGTTTCCTGCTCACCACAAGACTGTTAGCCCTCAGAGCTAAAAGCTAGGCATTAGCCAGGGGAGCTAATGTAAGTCTTCAGGTCTCAGGCAAGAACACATAACTATTTATGTTATAAATGCAGGGGTACACAACATCAGGCCCTTGTGTTCTGCAGTTATTTATATTTCGGTATATCAAGGCATTTTAACCTTTCTGTTTTTGTAGCTATTTACTTCCGATATACAGTAAAAGGTAGCACTGCTTTACACTCTTGCTCTTTTAATTAAACATTATACCTTCATTTTTCCAGGGAGAGGCTGAAGCACAAGCCAAAGCCGACAAAATCAAGCTGGCACTGGAGAAGCTAAAAGAAGCCAAAGTTAAGAAGGTACATTGGGTTAATTTCATTAAACCGGCTATAATATATCATGTATATCACTGTGGGGTTTGGAGGAAAACACTTACTAGGTGTAAGTGTAGGTGTTTTCCTCCAAACCCCACAGTGATATACATGATATATTATACTCCTCTCCATATGTATTTGGACAGTGATGCTAAAATTGTAAATAACAGCTCTATACTGCAGCATTTCGGATTGGAGATCAAATGGTTCATATGAGGCAACGATCCAGAATGTAACCTTTCATTTCACGTCCTATTGGGCAAAACATCATCCGAAACACAACCAAAATATCATCTGAAACACATCCGAAACACATCCAAAACTTAATCCGAAACACATCCAAAACATCATCCGAAACACAACCAAAACATCATCCGAAACACATCCAAAACATCATCCGAAACACAACCAAAACACCATCCGAAACACAACCAAAACATCAACCGAAACACACAGAAACACAACCAAAATATCATCTGAAACACATCCGAAACATCATCCGAAACACAACCAAAACATCATCCGAAACACAACCAAAACATCAACCGAAACACAACCAAAACATCATCCGAAACACAACCAAAACATCATCCGAAACACATCCAAAATCTCAACCGAAACACACCGAAACACAACCAAAACATCATCCGAAACACATCCAAAACATCATCCGAAACACATCCAAAACATCATCCGAAACACATCCGAAACATCATCTGAAACACAACCAAAACATCATCCGAAAACACAACCAAAACATGCCGTAAATGCATCCAACAAGTTTGTCAAGTCACAAGCTTGATGAAGTCATTGGGTGCAAGGGATATGTGGCCAAATACTAAACTTTTGGTTACTTTACACAAATAAGTCAAATCTGTCCAAATACTTATGACATCTTAAAATGGAGGTGACTAGGTACATAAAGTGCTGTCATTTCTAAACTGTGAAACAGACATGTATAAAAAAAAAAAATTAAAATTAAAGGTGACATTTTCTATTATGAAACATTTGATCTCAAATCCAAAATGCTGGGTTATAGAGACACATTTAACATGTTAGCTTTATTGTCCAAATACATACGGAGGGGGGTGTAGATGCACATCACTCTAGTAATCATTGTGAGATGCTCTTTACATAGAAATATAATGACTAGAATGGCTATCCCCCTTCAAGTCAATGATCTGTGATGGGTGAACCGGTGGCCATATTGAGTGTTACCCAATAAATACTTATATGTCTATGGTTGTTCCTATGTACATCCTTGTAGTTGGTGGTCAAGGTGATGATGAACGATGGCAGCTCCAAGACACTGATGGTGGACGAGAGACAGACGGTGAGGGATGTGCTGGATAATCTGTTTGAGAAGACCCACTGCGACTGCAGCGTGGACTGGAGCCTGTGTGAGACCAACCCTGAGCTGCAGGCTGGTGAGGCTCACACACCAGACCTGGGTTCAACTAGCATTTGTTTCTGTCAAATACTTTGAGCGTTTGATTGAGCCTGACTGAAATGGCAGTTGGGTGTCGGGTTTGTACTTTTTAGACTTCCATTGGTTCCATTGCACCGAGCAAGTTCAGTCAAGTGCAGTCAAAGTATTAGTGGTATGATTTAAGATATGATATTGTACAGCATGATTTAATGTACATCATTTTCAGAAAGCAATTGAAGTTCCTATTTTTTTTCTCAATACAGAAAGGGGGTTTGAAGACCATGAATATCTGGTGGAGCCTCTTTCTGCATGGACACGAGACAGTGAAAACAAAGTCCTTTTCCTTCTGAGACCCAACAAATATCTCCTCTTCAAAGACCCCCAGGTGACTACAGGAGAGACCTGGGAAGTATTGATTCGGCACTAAACGGAATAACATCTATTGAAACAGGGAGGAAACTACTTGAACTTCACCAAAAACAAATGTCAATTTGTGTTTTCTGTTGCAAAATGTTTTAAAACATTTACTGTTGCTTGCCCTTATGACCATGGCCCAGAGGTCACACAAAACAGTGAACTTTGCTTTCTAATTTAACAGTGAAATGGTATGTTGCACGGTTGCTACATATGTCTCTATTTTTGACAACTTTTTACCAAATGAAAGAGTTAGTTATAGTAGACAAACTGGCAGCCAAGCTCTGTGTTTTAGTTCCATTATTGATATCCCTGTGCTGACATTTATATTTGTATTTATTATGGATCCCCATTAGTTCCTGCCAAAACAGCAGCTACTCTTCCTGGGGTCCAGCAAAATTAAGGCAGTTTATACTATTTTAAAACATTACAATACATTGACAGATTTCACAACACACTGTGTGCCCTCAGGCCCCTACTCCACCACTACCACATATTTACAGAACTAAATCCATGTGTATGTATAGTGTGTATGTTATTGTGTGTGTGTGTGTGTGTGTGTGTGCGTGTGCGTGTGCGTGTGCGTGTGTGTGTGTGTGTGTGTGTGTGTGTGTGTGTGTGTGTGCGTGTGCGTGTGCGTGTGCGTGTGCGCGTGTGCGTGTGCGTGTGCGTGTGCGTGTGCGTGTGCGTGTGCGTGTGCGTGTGCGTGTGTGTGTGTGTGTGTGTGTGTGCCAATGTTTGTGTTGCTTCACAGTCCCCTCCGTTCCATAAGGTGTTTTTTTCTGTTTGTTTTTTTAATCTAACATTGTCTTTTCACCTCCAAGATATTCTACCTATGGAAGAAACATAAACAATTTATGAATGAGATAAAAGAATGCCATAAGGAACTTCTGCTAAAGGTGAGTTATCATCACAAACACACCAATAGAGGATTCTGTAGCTTATTTAATAAACACATTCACTGTACTAATATTTTTATTGAAGGAGTTCTCCTTCCTCTAGAGCAAATCAGATTTATCCAAAACCCTCAAACACTTCCACACACACCTGATTTTAAACGTCTCAATCCAGGAACATTTTGAGGGTCCGTCTGTCATCGTCCCAGACCTGGAGGGGCCGCTGTATCTGAGGGAGGACAGGAAGAAATCGTGGAAACGTCGCTACTTCCTGCTCAGAGCTTCTGGGATATACTATGTGCCTAAAGGAAAGACAAAGGTACAGCAAGTGACATAATAACCATCAACGTCCAGCAAGAACCCGTAAACATCTTGTCCAAACATAGAAAGTATTTTTGATATACAGTATTACAGGCCATTTCTAAACTTTTACAGAGACCTATACATGTTGTTTCTACATAGAACTGAGGTAAACCAGTTTTTTTATTTTTTTATTAGTGAGGACGTCTACATTCATTCCTTCATATTGGGACATTTCCCACTAAAACAGTGCTGTAAGAAATCCTTAATAACTTACTGCATCTTCAGTAATATGATCCATATGAACTGCATTCTACTTGTCCAGGTTTTTTAATGTTTTTCTCCCTTGGCAGACATCCAGGGACCTGGCGTGCTTCCTTCAGTTTGACAAAGTCAACATCTACACCACCACTGATTACAAACAGAAGTACAAAGCACCCACTGACTTCTGCTTCATCCTCAAGGTAGGCCATCCACTTCAGAGGAAACAATAGCATGACGGTTATTCATTTATTTTTCTTCTCCCATCAACACCTTGAGGTAACAGATGAGGTAAGACACACACACACACACACACACACACACACACACACACACACACACACACACACACACTTTTGACAGGCTGAAAGAAGCACAGGGTCAGTGACATTGTAATGGAGTGATTGTGGGGGTTAACTCAGCCTCCTCAGCAGGGAGAGGCGTTGTCGTGCCCTCTTCACGACTGTCTTGTTGTGTGTGGACCATGATGTGAACACCGAGGAACTTGAAGCTCTCTACCTGCTCCACTAAGCCCTGTCAATGAGGATGGGGGCGTGCTCGGCCCTGCATGGTTTGCAATACAAGACAAATGCAAAGTTTTGAGGGCCAGCAAGGCAACAAACATTTGAATGTTTGCATGTTTAAATATAAAAAATGTTAACAGGAAGTTGTGTCCTATTGTGTCTACTATAACACATTGCCACGACGCCACCACACACCGACATCTGACGTGGATGATGCTATAGTTTAGTGTGGTCCATCAGAGATCACTATCTATTATGAGGAACGAAAGAGAGACAGAGAGAGAGAGAGAAGGAGACAGAGACAGAGAGACAGGTCGAGAAAGAGAGAGACAGGGAGAGACAGAGCAGGGAGAGAAGAGCGAAAGAGAGAGAAAGGGAGAAAAAGTTAAATGGAGAGAGAAACATAAAGAGCGAGAGACAGAGACAGCGAGAGAGACAGAAAAAGAATGAAAGCAGGGGGAGTGAGGTGTCAAGAGAGAAAGAGAAATGAGAGAGAACGAGAGAATGAGAGAGAGAGAGAAAGAGAGAAGCAGACAGACAATCAGACAGACAGACAGAGACAGACAGACAGACAGTTATCAACTTAAACGACCTGTAAGTCATCAAGAGGCTTTTTAATAAGGAACATTTCCCCGACCGAGAATATAATTTTCTCAGACAAAGAATGACAGCAGGGGTAGTGAGGTGTCAGTTGGTTGAAGTGGGGGCAGGTCTGACACATGCTGGGTACTTAGAACCTTGCAGCTGGGTAGAGCTGTGTCTGATGGTACTTAGTTTGCAACTAAAATTCACCACTCAACCCCAATGTTCTCTCTGGGTTGAAATACTACTTGAAATCTTTCTACTACTTTGAGCTTTGTTTACTTAAGCCTGCTTGGAGCGCCGGATGGGAGGAGTTTGCGCTTTTTCTACTATCCTATTTTTTTAAACTTTAATTTTTATTTAACCTTTATTTAACTAGGCAAGTCAGTTAAGAAAAAAATATGATTTACAATGATGCCCTACACCAGCCAAACCAGGAAGATGCTGGGCCAATTGTGCGCTGCCCTATGGGACTCCCAATCACGGCCGGTTGTGATACAGCCTGGATTTGAACCAGGGTGTCTGTAGTGACGCATTGAGCACTGAGAGGCAGTTCCTTAGATCGCTGCACCACTCAGGAGCCCAAGATCTATCCCTATGTTATCTCTGTTATCTCTGTTATCTCTGTTACCTATGTAATCTCTGTTACCTCTGTTATCTCTGTTACCTCTGTTATCTCTGTTGTCTCTGTTATCTATGTTGCCTCTTATCTCTGTTACCTGTTACCTATGTTATCTCTGTTACCTATGTTATCTCTGTTATCTCCGTTACCTCTGTTACCTCTGTTACCTCTGTTATCTATGTTGCCTCTATTATCTCTGTTACCTGTTACCTATGTTATCTCTGTTACCTATGTTATCTCTGTTATCTCCGTTACCTCTGTTATCTCTGTTTCATATTTTCAGGAAATGAACAGCTAAGTTGATGATAGTGATGGTTCTCATGGTAAGGTCAACCAGTAAGGAAGTGAATGTAGTTTAATGTAGTTCACAAGAATGGACTTATATTAGTCCGACTGACCTGTAACTGTTAACAAGTAAGAACATTTTAGAAGATGTATCACCGGTCAGTTAGAATAGATCAGTTACAATAGGTCAGTTACAATAGGTCAGTTATAATAGGTCAGCTACAATAGGTCAGTTATAATAGGTCAGTTATAATAGGTCAGTTACAATACATCACAATAGGTCAGTTATAATAGGTCAGTTACAGTAGGTCAGGTACAATAGGTCAAATATAATAGGTCAGTTACAATAGGTCAGTTATAATAGGTCAGTTACAATAGGTCAGTTACAGTAGGTCAGTTACAATAGGTCAGTTATAATAGGTCAGTTATAATAGGTCAGTTACAATAGGTCAGTTATAATAGGTCAGTTACAATAGGTCAGTTACAGTAGGTCAGTTACAATAGGTCAGTTACAATAGGTCAGTTATAATAGGTCAGTTACAATAGGTCACTTACAATAGGTCAGTTATAATAGGTCAGTTATAATAGGTCAGTTACAATACATCACAATAGGTCAGTTATAATAGGTCAGTTACAGTAGGTCAGGTACAATAGGTCAGTTATAATAGGTCAGTTACAATAGGTCAGTTATAATAGGTCAGTTACAGTAGGTCAGTTACAATAGGTCAGTTACAATAGGTCAGTTACAATAGGTCAGTTACAGTAGGTCAGTTACAATAGGTCAGTTACAATAGGTCAGTTACAATAGGTCAGTTACAATAGGTCAGTTATAATAGGTCAGTTATAATAGGTCAGTTACAATACATCACAATAGGTCAGTTATAATAGGTCAGTTACAATAGGTCAGTTATAATAGGTCAGTTACAATAGGTCAGTTACAATAGGTCAGTTACAATAGGTCAGTTATAGGTCAGTTATAATAGGTCAGTTACAGTAGGTCAGTTATAATAGGTCAGTTACAGTAGGTCAGTTACAATAGGTCAGTTATAATAGGTCAGTTACAGTAGGTCAGTTATAATAGGTCAGTTACAGTAGGTCAGTTATAATAGGTCAGTTACAGTAGGTCAGTTACAATAGGTCAGTTATAGGTCAGTTATAATAGGTCAGTTACAGTAGGTCAGTTATAATAGGTCAGTTACAGTAGGTCAGTTACAATAGGTCAGTTATAATAGGTCAGTTACAGTAGGTCAGTTATAATAGGTCAGTTACAGTAGGTCAGTTATAATAGGTCAGTTACAGTAGGTCAGTTACAATAGGTCAGTTACAATAGGTCAGTTATAATAGGTCAGTTACAGTAGGTCAGTTACAATAGGTCAGTTATAATAGGTCAGTTACAGTAGGTCAGTTACAATAGGTCAGTTACAGTAGGTCAGTTATAATAGGTTAGCTATAATAGGTCAGTTACAATACATCACAATAGGTCAGTTATAATAGGTCAGTTATAATAGGTCAGTTATAATAGGTCAGTTACAATAGGTCAGTTACAATAGGTCAGTTACAATACATCACAATAGGTCAGTTATAATAGGTCAGTTATAATAGGTCAGTTACAATAGGTCAGTTACAATAGGTCAGTTACAATAGGTCAGTTATAATAGGTCAGTTACTATAGGTCAGTTACAATAGGTCAGTTACAATAGGTCAGTTACAATAGGTCAGTTACAATAGGTCAGTTACAATAGGTCAGTTACTATAGGTCAGTTACAATACGTCACAATAGGACAGTTGCAATAGCTCAGTTATAATAGGTCAGTTACAATAGGTCAGTTATAATAGGTCAGTTATAATAGGTCAGTTATAATTGGTCAGTTACAATAAGTCAGTTATAATAGGTCAGTTATAATAGGTTGCAATAGGTCAATTACAGTAGGCCAGTTATACTAGGTTAGTTATAATAGGTCACAATAGGTTAGTTATAATAGGTCACAATAGGTCAGCTACAATAGGTCAGTTACAATAGGTCAATTATAATAGGTCACAATAGGTTAGTTATAATAGGTCAGTTACAATAGGTCAGTTAAAATTGGTTACAATAGGTCAGTTACATTAGGTCAGATATAATAGTCCAGTTAAAATAGGTCAGTTATAATAGTTCAGTTATAATAGGCCGCAATAGGCCAGTTACAATAAGTCAGTTATAATAGGTCAAATATAATAGGTCAGTTACAATAGGCCAGTTATACTAGGTCAGTTATAATAGGTCAGTCACAATAGGTCCGTTATAATAGGTCAGTTACAATAGGTCAGTTACAATAGGTCAGTTACAATACGTCACAATAGGTCAGTTGCAATAGCTCAGTTATAATAGGTCAGTTACAATATGTCAGTTATAATAGGTCAGTTATAATAGGTCAGTTACAATAAGTCAGTTATAATAGGTCAGTTATAATAGGCCGCAATAGGTCAGTTACAATAGGCCAGTTTTACTAGGTTATTTATAATAGGTCACAATAGGTTATTTTTAATAGGTCACAATAGGTCAGCTACAATAGGTCAGTTACAATAGGTCAGTTATAATAGGTTACAATAGGTCAGTTACAATAGGCCGCAATAGGTCAGTTTTAATAGGTCAGTTATAATAGGTCACAATAGGTTAGTTATAATAGGCCAGTTATAATAGGTCAGTTAAAATAGGTCACAATAGGTTAGTTATAATAGGTCACAATAGGTCAGTTACAATATGTCAGTTACAATAGGCCAGTTATAATAGGCCAGTATTAATAGGTCACAATAGGTCAGTTATAATAGGTTGCAATAGTTCAGTTATAATAGGTCAGCTACAATAGGTCAGTTATAATAGGTCAGTTACAATAGGTCACTTACAATAGGTCAGTTATAATAGGTCAGTTATAATAGGTCAGTTACAATACATCACAATAGGTCAGTTATAATAGGTCAGTTACAGTAGGTCAGGTACAATAGGTCAGTTATAATAGGTCAGTTACAATAGGTCAGTTATAATAGGTCAGTTACAATAGGTCAGTTACAGTAGGTCAGTTACAATAGGTCAGTTACAATAGGTCAGTTACAGTAGGTCAGTTACAATAGGTCAGTTACAATAGGTCAGTTACAATAGGTCAGTTACAATAGGTCAGTTATAATAGGTCAGTTATAATAGGTCAGTTACAATACATCACAATAGGTCAGTTATAATAGGTCAGTTACAATAGGTCAGTTATAATAGGTCAGTTACAATAGGTCAGTTACAATAGGTCAGTTACAATAGGTCAGTTATAGGTCAGTTATAATAGGTCAGTTACAGTAGGTCAGTTATAATAGGTCAGTTACAGTAGGTCAGTTACAATAGGTCAGTTATAATAGGTCAGTTACAGTAGGTCAGTTATAATAGGTCAGTTACAGTAGGTCAGTTATAATAGGTCAGTTACAGTATGTCAGTTACAATAGGTCAGTTATAGGTCAGTTATAATAGGTCAGTTACAGTAGGTCAGTTATAATAGGTCAGTTACAGTAGGTCAGTTACAATAGGTCAGTTATAATAGGTCAGTTACAGTAGGTCAGTTATAATAGGTCAGTTACAGTAGGTCAGTTATAATAGGTCAGTTACAGTAGGTCAGTTACAATAGGTCAGTTACAATAGGTCAGTTATAATAGGTCAGTTACAGTAGGTCAGTTACAATAGGTCAGTTATAATAGGTCAGTTACAATAGGTCAGTTACAGTAGGTCAGTTATAATAGGTTAGCTATAATAGGTCAGTTACAATACATCACAATAGGTCAGTTATAATAGGTCAGTTATAATAGGTCAGTTATAATAGGTCAGTTACAATAGGTCAGTTACAATAGGTCAGTTACAATACATCACAATAGGTCAGTTATAATAGGTCAGTTATAATAGGTCAGTTACAATAGGTCAGTTACAATAGGTCAGTTACAATAGGTCAGTTATAATAGGTCAGTTACTATAGGTCAGTTACAATAGGTCAGTTACAATAGGTCAGTTACAATAGGTCAGTTACTATAGGTCAGTTACAATACGTCACAATAGGACAGTTGCAATAGCTCAGTTATAATAGGTCAGTTACAATAGGTCAGTTATAATAGGTCAGTTATAATAGGTCAGTTATAATTGGTCAGTTACAATAAGTCAGTTATAATAGGTCAGTTATAATAGGTTGCAATAGGTCAATTACAGTAGGCCAGTTATACTAGGTTAGTTATAATAGGTCACAATAGGTTAGTTATAATAGGTCACAATAGGTCAGCTACAATAGGTCAGTTACAATAGGTCAATTATAATAGGTCACAATAGGTTAGTTATAATAGGTCAGTTACAATAGGTCAGTTAAAATTGGTTACAATAGGTCAGTTACATTAGGTCAGATATAATAGTCCAGTTAAAATAGGTCAGTTATAATAGTTCAGTTATAATAGGCCCTTAATAGGCCAGTTACAATAAGTCAGTTATAATAGGTCAAATATAATAGGTCAGTTACAATAGGCCAGTTATACTAGGTCAGTTATAATAGGTCAGTCACAATAGGTCCGTTATAATAGGTCAGTTACAATAGGTCAGTTACAATAGGTCAGTTACAATACGTCACAATAGGTCAGTTGCAATAGCTCAGTTATAATAGGTCAGTTACAATATGTCAGTTATAATAGGTCAGTTATAATAGGTCAGTTACAATAAGTCAGTTATAATAGGTCAGTTATAATAGGCCGCAATAGGTCAGTTACAATAGGCCAGTTTTACTAGGTTATTTATAATAGGTCACAATAGGTTATTTTTAATAGGTCACAATAGGTCAGCTACAATAGGTCAGTTACAATAGGTCAGTTATAATAGGTTACAATAGGTCAGTTACAATAGGCCGCAATAGGTCAGTTTTAATAGGTCAGTTATAATAGGTCACAATAGGTTAGTTATAATAGGCCAGTTATAATAGGTCAGTTAAAATAGGTCACAATAGGTTAGTTATAATAGGTCACAATAGGTCAGTTACAATATGTCAGTTACAATAGGCCAGTTATAATAGGCCAGTATTAATAGGTCACAATAGGTCAGTTATAATAGGTTGCAATAGTTCAGTTATAATAGGTCAGCTACAATAAGTCAGTTATAATAGGTCAGTTATAATAGGTCACAATAGGTTAGTTATAATAGGCCAGTTATAATAGGTCAGTTAAAATAGGTTACAATAGGTCACTTACATTAGGTCAGTTATAATAGGCCAGTTATAAAAGGTCAGTTATAATAGTTCAGTTATAATAGGCCGCAATAGGTCAGTTACGATAAGTCAGTTATAATAGGGCAGTTATAATAGGTCAGTTACAATAAGTCCGTTATAATATGTTGCAATAGGTCAGTTATAATAGGTCAGTTATAATAGGTCAGTTATAATAGGTCGCAATAGGTCAGTTACAATAGGCCAGTTATACTAGGTTAGTTATAATAGGTCACAATAGGTTAGTTATAATAGGTCACAATAGGTCAGTTACAATAGGTCGCAATAGGTCAGTTACAATAGGCCAGTTATACTAGGTTAGTTATAACAGGTCACAATAGGTTAGTTATATAGGTCACAATAGATCAGTTACAATAGGTCAGTTACAATATGTCAGTTACAATAGGTCAGATATAATAGGTCACAATAGGTCAGTTATAATAGGTCAGTTATAATAGGTCACAATAGGTTAGTTATAATAGGCAAGTATAATAGGTCAGTTACAATAAGTCAGTTATAATAGGTTGCAATAGGTCAGTTATAATAGGTCAGTTATAATAGGTCACAATAGGTTAGTTATAATAGGCCAGTTATAATAGGTCAGTTACAATAAGTCAGTTATAATAGGTTGCAATAGGTCAGTTACATTAGGCCAGTTATAATAGTTAAGTTATAATAGGCCGCAATAGTCCAGTTACGATAAGTCAGTTATAATAGGTCAGTTATAATAGGTCAGTTACAATAAGTCTGTTATAATAGGTCGCAATAGGTCAGTTATAATAGGTCAGTTATAATAGGCCGCAATATGTCAGTTACAGTAGGCCAGTTATACTAGGTTAGTTATAATAGGTCACAATAGGTTAGTTATAATAGGTCACAATAGATCAGTTACAATAGGTCAGTTACAATATGTCAGTTACAATAGGTCAGTTACAATAGGTCACAATAGGTCAGTTATAATAGGTCAGTTACAATAAGTCAGTTATAAATGGGTCAGTTACAATATGTCAGTTACAATAGGCCAGTTATAATAGGCCAGTATTAATAGGTCAGTCATAATAGGCCACAATAGGTCAGTTATAATAAGTCAGTTATAATAGGTCACAATCGGTCAGTTATAATAGGTCACAATAGGTCAGTTATAATAAGTCAGTTATAATAGGTCAGTTATAATAAGTCATTTATAATAGGTCAGTTATAATAAGTCAGTTATAATAGGTCAGTTATAATAGGTCACAATAGGTCAGTTATAATAAGTCAGTTATAATAGGTCAGTTATAATAGGTCAGTTACAATAAGGCAGTTATAATAGGTCAGTTACAATAGGTCAGTTATAATAGGTCACAATAGGTCAGTTACAATAGGTCTGTTACAATAAGTCATAGGTCAGTTATAGTAGGTCATAGGTCAGTTATAATAAGTCAGAACCATGTCTGACAATGATTTGTTTTTAAAGGTACATCACCGGAAGTCGAGTTCCTAACTGTTACCTTGCACTTGAGCTTATATTTCCACGGCACGGTTTATAACGGCAACATACGAGCTGAATCCATTTCTGTTTTGGACACTATTTTCTAGAGGCAAAAAGTTGGTGTGACAAAAAAAGTGTATCTTCAAATAAGGGATTTGATTTAAAACAGGCAAAAAAGTTATGGTTCAAATTAGGGACCTTTTATTTTTTTTACTCACCATTTATTTTGGGTGTATGGGAATGTTCATGCATTCTTAACATGATTGAGGAAGGTTCTTACCATTGCTAGTGAAGTACACATGGAGCGCCATCATAGGTCGCCTCCTGCAGGCTCGTTGATGAACTTCTAAAAAAATAAATACTGGACTCCTTGAACAAAGACGTATTGCATCAAGCATCAATGCAGTCTCTCCTGACAGACATTGCATGCATGGGAGATTTAGCTGTAGGTGCATTGATTACCATCAATACAATATGTTCTGGTCTTGCCCTGAAGCATCCTCAGATCCAGAAGGAGTCCCAGTACATCAGGTTCCTGTGTTGTGACGATGAGCACACTCTCTCCCTCTGGGTCAACTCCATCAGAGTAGCCAAGGTTAGACTTTACTCATACCCTTTACTCTACTCATACCCTTTACTCTACTCATACCCTTTACTCTACTCTTACCCCTTTACTCTACTCATACCCTTTACTCTACTCTGACCCTTTACTCTACTCTGACCCTTTACTCTACTCATACACTTTACTCTACTCTTACCCCTTTACTCTACTCTGACCCTTTACTCTACTCATACCCTTTACTCTACTCATACCCTTTACTCTGACCATTTACTCTACTCATACCCTTTACTCTGACCCTTTACTCTACTCATACCCTTTACTCTGACCCTTTACTCTACTCATACCCTTTACTCTGACCCTTTACTCTACTCATACCCTTTACTCTGACCCTTTACTCATACCCTTTACTCTACTCATACCCTTTACTCTGACCCTTTACTCTACTCATACCCTTTACTCTGACCCTTTACTCTCATGTGTACCTACCCGTATCTATCTTTGTTTAGTATGGGGCCACCCTGTATCACAACTATCAGAAGGCAATGAGGAGAGCCTTAACCACCACCTCCACTCTGCATGTGACCAGTCTGCCCTTCTCCAGCCCTCCCACACATTCTACTGGGCACATAGGTGACACACACACACACACACACACACACACACACACACACACACACACACACACACACACACACGGCACACACACACACTCTAAATAATATATTTATTTTCCTTTCCTCAGCAACAGTGAGGGCCAATGGACATCCTGATCAGGACGACCTCTCTGAACCGCCCCCAGATTTTATTCCCCCGCCCCCTCCTGGGTGGGGCTCTGGGGTCTAGGGATAGAGCTCCGCCCACTCACCCATGACTTCTGTCGAGGACGTTCTCAACCTACCTACCTACAGACAGACAGGCCCAGTGTTCATGGACCAGAGCGATGCTTTTAAGAAATAGCACCTCGGGAGGTGACAGGCACTGCTCCAATACTTCAAAATGCATTCTTCCTTTCTTCCCTCCTTCTTTAAGTAACTGATCTGACGAGATATGATTGGACAACGCAATGCAGTGGAGACATTTCCAAACCAGCGACTGATGGGAAAGGGGGGATAACCTAGTCAGTTGCACAACTGAATGCATTCAACTGAAATGTGTCTTCCGCATTGAACCCAACCCCACGATGCATGTTCTTGGGTTATTTATGTATATGAATTGTATTATTTATGTAATAAGTCAGAATTATTCAAACCTAAGTTAACCACAGTAAAGCCATGTTGTAATTGCAACCTGATGAAGATGTAGAGCATGTTGGTATGAAGCTTTATCAACACAGACACAGACATAAGTGGCTAAGCCCGATCAATTCCTATAGTATTTATTACATGCTGACGGACAGATGGACATCTCTTTGGCGTTGTGCTTCATGTCTACCATGCAAACTCCTGTTACTATCTGTTAGTTGACAATTAACTTTACTGTTGGTCATTGACCTTACTTCAATGAAAAACTGTGATGTAGAGTTGCTATGGATAGTGTGTTGCAATGAAGTGGCTAAGTCGTGTGTGTGTGTGTGTGTGTGTTTGTGTGTGTGTATATTGAGTCGTATTATTGGGTGTTAAATTGTTTGTCAAAACGCCATAGAAACTAATTGGATGTCCAATGCTCTTAATAATAAGATTCCATTTAGATTTAGATTCCATTTAGCTGACACTTTTATCCAAAGCGACTTACAGTCACGCATGCGTACATTTTAATGTACGAGTGGTCCCGGGAATCAAACCCACTATCTTGGTATTGCAAGCTCCATACTCTATCAACTGAGATACAGAGGACTACCACTCTTCCCTCTTCTTTAACTGTCCCAAAGAGAAATCCCCCACCAAAGACCAGCTGCATGTGTTGTTTCGGTGAGCTGTTTATTACAAAAAAGACTGTACATAAATGTAAATGAACACATTATATATACAAACCAGGGGCTCTATTCGATCCACATCGCAGAAGTTCAGCTTTACAGCAAGAAGGCAATGTTCTCACTTTAGCGATGACGCCATTCACGATAAGCACTGCATATATCGGCTCAATCGGAGACGGCATTCACAGCAAAACACTGCATATTATCGGCTCAATCAGAGATTCCCTTTCAATATCTATTACGGCATTTGTAACGCTTCCGCTTTCCAGATTGGATAGAGCCCCAAGAGACGAGACGAGAAATATCACATTCTGTTCCCATGAACAGTCAAGTTACAGATACACTTTTTTCCACATTTCATCTAATAAAACAGACATCAAATCAAGGCGCATTGTGCTGTGGAGCCCCGAAATGTTTCACCTTTTAGTGATAAACATAGTGGTTGTCTAATAATATTTTTATAGGAAAATATAAATAAATCAAAATCCAAACTGCTACCAAACCATGACCGGCGGTCTCAGACAGAGTCTTTCAAAACAATCAATTGCAGTGCTGGAAATGCTTAGGTAGAAAAAAGTTGTTTCTCACAAAATTGACCTCTGATGGAAGAGTTAAAAGTACAATCAATAACTGGATGTAGTGGCAAATTATTATTCACAATAAAAAAATGAAATGTTTTTTTTGTTGTTGTTGATGTATTCATGCAATCATGCATACATTGAGGTTGAATACTGTTCATGTTGATTATGTTGGCATTACACAGTCTGCACGTGGCAAGCTTGAACATCCCTTTGTCTGTACGCCATGTCTACTTCATAGTGTCATCACCATAACCTGTTCTTAACATTACTGATGGCTCATGACAAATAAACCTCGAACGTCAGTACGTAAGCGGTATGTACATCCGACCACAAGCAGCCTACATCTTTGCATGGAAGTATTTCATCATAAACTGTATTCAGTCATAGATAGCATCATGTCATGTTTGCAAGAAAGTTGTGTATTACGATGCACTGAAATGTGTGTGGAATACGACTTCATCATAAACGTGTGGCACAAATGTGTCTTCTTTTTTTTAAGACAATCGTTTCAGTACATTTTGAGATAACAATGCACTGCTAAATTGTCTACATCCACTGTGATAGAAAGGATAGAGCAAGGGTACGTTCAAGATTGAACATTTAGCATCGTTACAAATCACCCTGTACTGCTCAATAGGTAGGCTAGCAGCCTATACCGTTCTTTGATTAGCCCGGCGTCCTTGTTTTTGAGGTTGTGTTGCTAATGGAAGGTGATACTTGTTACCAAGCACCAAAGATAAGCACCTATCCAGACCCCACTGACAAAACTCAGGATGATATAACTTGGAAAAAAAGATAACGCAACGGTCGGATAACCTGAACGCAACCCGGTTGTTGCAAATCAAAACCGTATAAATTGAAGTCGTATAAAAAGCCATGGAGAACTAAGCAGACATTCTAACACAATGGAACCATGGTGGAACAAAAGTACAATAATCCGTTTCTTGACGTTTGCCATTTGAAGCAAAGCACATTTCAGGAACCATTTTCTACAGTGGCCTGACAGCATAAAAAATAAGTAAGATACACTTTGTTTTCCACAAACAACAACAACATTCTTATCAAGTGACAATTGGCCGAGCCTAGGGTAGAAATGGCACTAAAAGAGAAAAATAAAATAATACCCGAAACACAACGACAAAATATGATTGAGTTAAACCATCTGTATCTGGCACAACTTGGCTTGCTGTTGACCAATCAAAAGACGGCGATGAAAAACAACAACCTCACAAGTAGAACACACTACTGGCAAACCAACTGCCAGCTTCACACGTTACAGTATATACAAGTTATATAACAAAAACAAAACATCACCAGAAATAAGAAAAATCACGTTCAGTTCTTTTTGACTTCAACACTCAGTATTCCCCTTTGATGTCCCCTGGCCCCTATTCCTGGTCCCTTGGCCCGGCTCCCCACCCCTCCCTTTCATCATATAGCATAGTAAATAGACTATTTCGCTTCTTAACATCTGCGATTTGGACAAAAACAAACATTCGGTCATGTCCTAATGCACTTCTTTATGTTTGATTTATTCTTTTTTTTCTATGTGTGTCTGTGAAAGTAAAATGTATATGTTGCTGTGTGGATAAGAGTTGCCCCCCCCCAAAAAAAAGCCAACATCTTACTAAAACCTACCTTGTCGTTTCAAATACTAAACACAGCACTTGATTCAAAATGGTTGTTTTTTTTGGTAACATCTTGGCGTTTTTTTCTCATTCAAAATGTCCGCCCTTAGTCTGTGTAGTGCATGATGGACTCTACGTAGTTGCCGGGGAAGAGGCCGGTGACGCCGTTGCAGACGCCCTCGTACCAACCATCATCGTTCTTCTTGATGATGTAGATGATGGAGCCCTCCATGAAGGACAGCTCGTCCTCCTTGTCCTTGGAGTAGTCATAAATGGCCACCACTGTAAAATACATCTGGTTCATTTATTCACTGTATTCTCTTATACATTAGCAATCTGACCACAGACAGAACAGTGAGAGAGAACAACTGCTGGGAATAGGGTTGTACTAGGATAACTTAGAGACATCACAGTACAGACTCAGTACTGATATTATAGTCGGCCTAAACCCACGATATACAATTTGTGGGTGTATAGTGTGTACTGCACTAAATTGGCCATCCAGATTTGGATACGTTTGACCGTCTGTGTCCACAGACATTTACTTTTGTAAACAGCCCCTGAATCATGCCGAAACAGCGATCAGTGACTGGTCTCTCTCGGTGGTACCAGTCAAACTCACCCTTCTCAGCGTAGGCCTTGGGGGCCCAGTGGGGGTCTCTGTCAGAGTAGGGGTCATTGTAGTGCACTACGGCCGCCTCCTCATCCCCCTGGTAGTCCACGGGCGGGGGCGGGGGAGGGGGCGAGGGCTCGTCAAACATGACCACGTCCTCGGGAGGGGGCGGTGGAGGGGGACCGGGTCGTCTGTAACTGGATGAGGACGGGGAAGAAATGACGGACATTACGGAAGTGGAATTTAATCGACTGGTGTAGTAATTATATTTTTTTTCTGTGACATCAATAGGGTCAAGGGTTACTCCTGACCATGTGACCTGACCAGGGAAAACCTCCTAAATATACAGTACCAGTCAAAAGTTTAGACACCTACTCATTCAAGGTTTTTTCTTTATTTTTTACTATTTTCTACATTGAATAATAGTGAAGACCAAAACTATGAAATAACACATTATGGAATCATGTAGTAACCACAAAAGGGTTAAACAAATCAAAATACATTTTATATTTGAGATTCTTCAAAGTAGTCGCCATTTGCCTTGATGACAGCTTTGCACAGTCTTGACATTTTCTCAACCAGCTTCACCTGGAATTATTTTCCAACAGTCTTGACGGAATTCCCACATATGCTGAGCACTTGTTGGCTGCTTTTCCTTCACTCTGCAGTCCAACTCATCCCAAACCTTCTCAGTTGGTTTGAGGTCGGGTGACTGTGGAGGCCAGGTCATCTGATGAAGCACTCTTCACTCTCCTTCTTGGTCAAATAGCCCTTACACATCCTGGTGGTGTGTTGGGTTATTGTCCTGTTGAAAAACAAATGATAGTCCCACTAAGCGCAAACCAGATGGGATGGCGTATCGCTGCAGAATGCTGTGGTAGCCATGCTGGTTAAGTGTGCCTTGCATTCTAAATAAATCACTGACAGCGTCACCAGAAAAGCACCCCCACACCTCCTCCTCCATGCTTCACGGTGGGAACCACACATGCGGAGATCATCCGTTCATCTACTCTGCGTCTCACAAAGACACGGTGGTTGGAACCAAAAATCTCAAATTTGGACTCATCAGACCAAAGGACAGATTTCCACCGGTCTAATGTCCATTGCTCGTGCTTCTTGGCCCAAGCAAGTCTCTTCTTCTTATTGGTGTCCTTTAGTAGTGGTTTCTTTGCAGCAACTTGACCATGAAGGCCTAATTCACACAGGTCTCCTCTGAACAGTTGATGTTGAGATGTGTCTGTTACTTAAACTATGTGAAGCATTTATCTGGGCTGCAATCTGAGGCAGGTAACTCTAATGAACTTATCCTCTGCAGCAGAGGTGACTCTGGGTCTTTCCTGTGGTGGTCCTCATGAGAGCCAGTTTCATCAGAGCACATGATGTTTTTGCGACTGCATATGAAGAAACTTTTATTGACTGACCTTCATGTCTTAAAGTAATGACGGACTGTTGATTCTCTTTGCATATTTGAGCTGTTCTTGCCATAATATGGACTTGGTCTTTTACCAAACAGGGCTATCTTCTGTTTACCACCCCTACCATGTCACAGCATAACTGATTGGCTCAAATGCATTATGAAGGAAATAAATTCCACAAATGAACTTAACAAGGCACACCTGTTAATTGCTGGTTGAGAGAATGCCAAGAGTGTGCAAAGCTGTCAAGGCTAAAGGGTGGCTACTTTGAAGAATCACAAATATAAAATATATTTTGATTTGTATAACACTTTTTTTGGTTACTACATGATTCAATAATGTGTTATTATTCTACAATGGAGAAAAATAGTAAAAATAAAGAAAAACCCTTGAATGAGTAGGTGTGTCCAAACTTTTGACAGGTACTGTACGTATGCCAATTCAAATCTACAGTATGGTTTTCCATGTTTAGGTTATATATATTAATATATATATACACAGTATATTAAAGCAGGGTTTTCCATGTTTAGGACATACTGCCTGTACCTACAGTATAATACATGAATACCATGCATGCAACAAGTATAATTCCAATAACCAGTTGTCATGGAATCGTTATGTCAGTCTTATGACAGGTTACCATCTACATGATGTATCGCACACAGGCTGCTCATATAGTGTTGTCAAAATGTCATATGAGCTCAGCTCTGCCACTCCAAACTGAACAAACAACTTCCAAATGCCCCTACCAGTATGTTGCTTCTGAACATTATACAAACAAATCATTAATTCAGATATTCTATTTGATGCATTATCCTGATCTTCCAGACATGTGATTACCTGTACTGGCCAGCAGATGGCATGACAGAGCATTCTTCTTAACTGTATTTTATTTAACTGGGCAAGTCAGTAAACAACAAATTCTTAATTACAATGACGGCCTAGGAACAGTGGATTAACTGCTTTGTTCAGGGGCAGAACAACAGATTTTTACCTAGTCAGCTCATGGATTCAATCGAACAACCTTGCGGCTCTAACCACTAAGCTACCTGCCGCCCCGGAAGAGACCCAGTAGTTCAGAGACCTATAGCTCCTGAAGGTCTAAACGCTAACTAATGACCGGAAGGATGAAACTGGGATCTGAAAGCTGGAAAATCCACTAAGGTCACCTGAATAAGGACACGGAGGCATTGGGAGGGTCACTGTGCCCCGGGTCTGATTAAAACCGTGCTTGACTTGGCTGAGACTATGCAGTTTTCCAAACCTTAAGTCAGGTGTGTTCATTGAACAGAAATGGAACCATAGAACACTCTCCACTGTCTCTCAGTGACCATGGCAACAGACAAGACATGGAAGGGGTGTGTCTAAAGGCAGTAGGGAGCGTGTGAAAAAGGCATGACAGACAAGACATAGAAGGGGTGTGTCTAAAGGCAGTAGGGGGCGTGTGAAAAAGGCATGACAGACAAGACATAGAAGGGGTGTGTCTAAAGGCAGTAGGGGGCGTGTGAAAAAGGCATGACAGACAAGACATAGAAGGGGTGTGTCTAAAGGCAGTAGGGGGCGTGTGAAAAAGGCATGACAGACAACATAAAAGGGGATTAATAATAGGTCCTGGTCTGATATGTAGGACTGAGGAAGTCGTTTTGATGTTACCCGTGTGTGTGTGAGAGACTTACTGGTCTCCTGAACTCTGGCCACAAAGCCGGTCAGGGGGATCTGAGGTGTCAGCTGGACCATAGGAGGAGGAGGAGCTACAGACACTGGAAGCAGCAACAAGGTCAGGCACAAAGAGGGACAGACAGAAAGACCAGAGACAGACAGACCAGAGAGAGAGAGATAGACCAGAGAGAGTGAGAGAGACAGACCAGAGAGAGACAGACAGACAGAAAGACAGACCAGAGAGAGAGACAGACAGGCAAGAGAGTGAGAGACAGACAGACAGAGACCAGAGAGAGAGTGAGAGACAGACAGACCAGAAAGTGAGAGACAAATAGACAGATCAGAGAGTGAGAGACAGACAGACAGGCCAGAGAGAGACAGACAGACAGACCAGAGAGAGACAGACAGAGACCAGAGAGTGAGAGACAGACAGACAGACCAGAGAGTGAGAGACAGACAGACAGAGACAGGCCAGAGAGAAAGACAGACAAACAGACCATAGAATGAGACAGACAGACAGAAAGACAGGCCAGAGAGAGAGAGACAGACAGAGACCAGAGAGTAAGATACAGACAGACAGACCAGAGAGTGAGAGACAGACAGACAGAAAGACAGGCCAGAGAGAGAGAGAGACAGACAGACAGACAGACCAGAAAGTGAGAGACAAACAGACAGATCAGAGTGAGAGACAGACAGACAGAAAGACAGGCCAGAGAGAGAGACAGACAAGACACCAGAGAGTGAGAGACAGACAGACCAGAGAGTAAGAGACAGACAGACAGAAAGACAGGCCAGAGAGAGAGCGAGAGACAGACAGAGACCAGAGAGTGACAGACAGACAGACAGATCAGAGAGTGAAAGACAGACAGACAGACCAGAGAGAGACAGACAGAAAGACAGACCAGAGACAGAAAGACAGACCAGAGAGAGACAGACAGACCAGAGACAGAAATAGGGTGGAGGGGAAGGTGTGAGAAACACAAGATAAATATGCTTGTCAGAGATCAAAACAAAGCAGTAAGACACAGTGTGTGAGTAAATAGTGTTTTTGCTTCAGCTTTTTTCAATTAGCTACTATGACTTTATTATCAGAGCATCTTCCAAATGTATATTTTATCTAGGGTAGTGGCAAGTTACAGATACAACAATAAAACGAGTGACACTGAAACAAGACAATAAGAAAGATAGAAGCAGAATATAAATGCCTTGTGGGATGCTTGTTCTCCATAGACAGTAAAACATGCCCAGCGATGAGGTTATCACAACCACAAACTGGTTGAAATTATGTCATTATGATGTCTTTTCAACCAGTTTTCGCCACTAGGTATGTAGACAAACAACATGCAGCACGGTAACATGATATCTCACAGTACTCTATCAGACACCCTGTTGAGTTAGGTACCATTTCATGCATAGTTCCCAATATTACAGGAATGATTTGACACAGTTTGCAGGCCACTAGGGCCAGTATGAAAAACTGTTGAAATGACATCATTACAACCAGAAACTGTTGAAATGACATCATTACAACCAGAAACTGTTGAAATGACATCATTACAACCAGAAACTGTTGAAATGACATCATTACAACCAGAAACTGTTGAAATGACATCATTACAACCAGAAACTGTTGAAATGACATCATTACAACCAGAAACTGTTGAAATGACATCATTACAACCAGAAACGGTCGAAATGACATCATTTACAATCAGAAACTGTTGAAATGACATCATTACAATCAGAAACTGTTGAAATGACATCATTACAATCAGAAACTGTTGAAATGACATCATTACAATCAGAAACGGTCATTTGAACTAGTTTTGAACTACACTCAACTGTCTTCTGATAGGTGGCTGACATCAAATCAGTCACGTTTTTACCTTTATTTAACTAAGCAAGTCAGTTAAGAACAAATTCTAAATTTCCATCAATGATGGTCTAGGAATAGTGGGTTAACTGCCTTGTTCAGGGGAAGAACAACAGATTTTTCCTTTGTCAGCTCGGGGATTCAATCTTGCAACCTTTCGGATAATAGTTCAACGCTCTAACCACGAGGCTACCGACACCGAATACAACAGGTGTGGGTAGCACATACAGTGAAATGCTTACTTACAAGCCCTTAACCAACAATGCAGTTGTTGGTTACATTATCTATTTATTTTTATCCTAGAAATCGAAGGAAAAAAAGACATAATTAAAAACAATTATAATTTAAATTAAAAAATATATATATATTTTTTTTAAATGTAAATAAAATAAATAAATATAAAAATAATAATAATAATAATTGAAAAACAAATAAAACTAACAAATATTTAAAGAGCAGCAGTAAAATAACAATAGCGGGGCTATACACATGGGGTACCGGTACAGAGTCAATGTGCGGGGGCACTGGTTAGTCGAGGGACACAATTACTCCCTTCACTCTAACCCTGGTGTTATAACAGATTGTTCCCACCAAAAGGCATGACAGATTTTTACCCTTCATCTGGAGAGCTACTGGGTGTGCAGGCTTTTAATCTAACCCTGCAGCTCAGCATTCTGGGGAGATCTTGAAAGCATAGTTACAGAGGCCTTCAGACAGTGTTCATACCCTTTGACTTATTCCTTTAAGAGATACTTTTATAACCAGAGTATGCAGCATTGGTTTCATGTGCACCTGTATCGCCTGACTACATGTATCACCTGACTACATGTATCACCTGACTACCTGTATCACCTGACTACCTGTATCACCTGACTAACTGTATCACCTGACTAACTGTATCAACTGACTACCTGACTACCTGTATCACCTGACTACCTGTATCAATTGACTACCTGTATCAACTGACTACCTGACTACCTGTATCACCTGACTACCTATATCACCTGACTACCTGTATCACCTGACTACCTGTATCACCTGACTACCTGTATCACCTGACTACCTGTATCACCTGACTACCTGTATCACCTGACTACCTGTATCAACTGACTACCTGTATCACCTGACTACCTGTATCACCTGACTACCTGTATCAACTGACTACCTGACTACCTGTATCACCTGACTACCTGTATCACCTGACTACCTGTATCACCTGACTACCTGTATCAACTGACTACCTGACTACCTGTATCACCTGCGTGTTAGCCATTTGTGGTCATTTTATTTAACTAGGCAAGTCAGTTAAGAACAAATTCTTATTTACAATGACGGCCTACCCGGCCCAACCCGGACAACGCTGGGCCAATTGTGCGCCGCTCTATGGGACTCCCAATCAGCCTGTTGTAATACTATCTAGCACTGAGATGCAGTGCCTTAGACCACTGCGCCACTTATACACAAGTGCCAGTGGAAAATCATGCTTATAGCTAAATAGTTAACTAGCCAAATAGCCAATTCAAAACATATTGTGTAGTTTGACTGGTTATCTACTATAGTCAGTCCGTTGTCCTCTCACACAATGACTTTTCCAGGATTTTCACTGCAGACCAACAATTTGCTATAACTGGCCAAATAACTCACCAGCAATTATTATCAACAAATGTGTGAACATAGCAAGGCTCGCTTTGATCTAAAAAAAAACGCATCTCGTGACTCCATGATTAAAAGACCCCCCGTGCCTATCAACGCAAGCCGACAATAATTATACTCTGATGTGCTCTGCAGAGACTGGGAGGACAGTGAGCAAAACATCACATCTGGAGGACACTTTGATCCAATTCTGATTGGAGGAGCCTAATTGTTTGACATTGGGAATTTAGATTTTTCCAATTCGGACAACTTAAATCTATAATCTGCTTGTCCAACAATGCATTTGACTTTCCCCGGGTAAGCAGACAAGCGTTGATGTGGAGCCCTGAAACGTCGAGCTGCCTTCAGACACATAGACCAGTCACCCAAACTTGTCCACCTCTTATGGGTCAATGTTGTGTGTGTGCTGACAGAGATACTGACAGCCTTGGTTCGATGTCTGTGACGTTCGTCTTAAATCTCCTCTAGTCTGTCAGCTAATGTGGGCGTGTGGACTTCTGTCTTCCACTGCCCTGAATGTCCTCCTCTTTTAGCTGAAGTGAAAGTGAGCTACCTCTATCCAGGACACACAGTGACCGGGCGGCCTATTGACGTTGTTCTTTGGTCAGACTCAACATTCCTTCAACCACAAAACTCCTTTCCATGGTCTTACCTGAGTTCTGGGGGTAGGCAGGGCCCCCGTTGAGGTGGGGCTGCTGGGACATGGAGAAATGGGAGCTGCCGGAGGGCGCCCGGCGGTAGGTACCCGTGGCCGACGCCATGGAGGCTGAGGAAGTGGCTGAGTTGTGGCGGGAGACCTGTCGTGAGATGGTGCCAAACTGGGCCATAGGGATGGGACCCAGGCCTGGGCCTTGGTGGGCCGCTGCTGTGGTTGTTGGGGTGGGGAAAGGGGAGAGTTATAGGGAGAAAGAAGGTAGGGGAAGGAAGGTGAGTGAACTAGGGAATGAGAGAGGTAGAGAAGTATTTGGCTTTCAACCTCAGGTCATTTGTTTATATGTGGATGGAAGAGACTCGGCTGTGACTAGAATGCCCGAGTACAACAACCAAACCAGACAGAAAAAAATACTTCTATGGAGAAGATATAATGTGCTGCCAAAATCTAATTAAAATATTCATCTCCATCAGGATCCAGATGGACAGCAGATGCATCACACAAGGCTAAAACAAACTGTCCAGAGAGATTCCACACTGACAGAACAAATAGGCTGCTAAGAAAAACCACTAGAGTTAAGTGCCTCGTCGGCTCAGGGATTCGAACCAGCAACCTTTCGGCTGCATATTTTGACAAGCTGATACAATAAACAAACAAATGGCTAAGTTCAAGACAAACCAGAAGCAGGCCTGATAGAAGTAGGAGACGCTATACAGGACGGACAGCTAAATGCTAAGCTAACAAAGAAGCTACAATAACAGAATGGAAGGTTAAATGCTAAGCTAACAGAGAAGAGAAGCTACAATAACAGAATGGAAGGTTAAATGCTGAGCTAACAGAGAAGCTAAGGTAACAAAATGGAAGTCTAAATCCTAAACTAGGCGACCAGAGATGCTAGACCGAGAGAAAGGCTAAATGCTAAGCTAACAGACAAGCTACAATAACAGAATGGAAGGCTAAATGCTAAGCTAAACTGAAGGATATGTATTGCTTGGCTCACCTGGTCCCAGGCTGGGAGGGGAGGGCGTGGGCACGGCCAGAGGAACACTAATGCTGCTGCCACAGCTGTTCTCTCGCCCCCCGCTACCTCCACTGCTGCCACTGCAGAGAGAGAGAGACAGAGACAGAGAGAGAGAGAGATTGGGATGGGGAAGAGGTAAAGAGAGAGAGAGAGAGAGAGAGAGAGAGAGAGAGAGAGACATTGGGATGGGGAAAAGGTAAAGAGGGAGTGATGGGGATAAAGAGATTAAAACAGAGGGATGGTGAGGGAAGAGAGGGTGTCAGACAACCTGTAACAATGGCAGCATGAGCTCCTACCACAGTTCAGCTTGCTCCTGTACAACATAATATGTCAGAAATAACATATCAAATGTGTGGGACATGGTGTGTTTTAAATGTATTTTTCAGTGATTAGTGAAAGATGGTGTGTTTTAAATGTATTTTTTTAAATGTATATGTGTCTGTGAGTGAATGAGTGTGTATGTGTACTTGTGTGTGTGTGCAAGTAACCTGTGTGTTCTGGGTCTCTGGTTGAGGGAGGCTGTGCGTGCAGGGCTGTGCTGACTGCCGAGTCGGGCAGGGCTGGTCATGTAGTCGTTGGGGACTGTTGGCGGCTTGACTGGCTCCAGGGTCTTATAGGAGGTGTTTCGCCTGGAGAGGACACACACACACACACGGAGAATACTAAGTGCACGTCAACTACACAAGCTCACGCTCACACACACACACACACGGAGAATACTAAGTGCACGTCAACTACACAAGCTCACGCTCACACACACACACACACACACACACACACACGGAGAATACTAAGTGCACGTCAACTACACAAGCTCACGCTCACACACACACACACACACGGAGAATACTAAGTGCACGTCAACTACACAAGCTCACGCTCACACACACACACACACACACACACTTTAATTTCTGGACAACCTACCCAAGAGTTCCACGACCAGCCATGGGCGGGCTCGGGGGTTTCTGTGTGGGCGGATTGGTCCTGGATAATGTCCCTCCTCCTCCTCCCCTCGTTGGTTGGTTGTTGCCTTGTTGCTATGAAAAACAAAAACATGCGAGACTCAGTCCTAGGTGGCCTACTGATGTTCAACCCATTACTAAAAGAGGAATTAGTGGAAGTAGCCCATATACTGTATGGTGAAGCTTATGTGGAAACGTTTTGCTTAGTGTTTTAGAGTGTTGTGGCGGTGGATGGATGGTCAATAACAAGGTCTGTGTATTGTTGGATTGATAATTAGATAGATCATTGGGAGACATCACAGGGACCTTATATTAGGACATCGTCATGGCAAAAAAAGGCTTTTAGAATGACGAATATAATGATACTGATGTCATGAAACAATGGTGATCTGGAGTAATGGGCCCAAAGCATCATGGGTAGGGAGAGAAACAACTCTTACCTTGGCTTTAAGCCACTGAGTGCAGGCAGTGAAAAGAGAGGAGAGACAAAAACAACAACATGCTCATTGGTTAACAGAAGAGACAGTAAGAACTACAGCAGTAACAGGGTGTAATCATTGGTTAACAGAAGAGACAGTGAGAACTACAGCAGTAACAGGTGTAATCATTGGTTAACAGAAGAGACAGTAAGAACTACAGCAGTAACAGGTGTAATCATTGGTTAACAGAAGAGACAGTAAGAACTACAGCAGTAACAGGTGTAATCATTGGTTAACAGAAGAGACAGTAAGAACTACAGCAGTAACAGGTGTAATCATTGGTTAACAGAAGAGACAGTAAGAACTACAGCAGTAACAGGGTGTAATCATTGGTTAACAGAAGAGACAGTAAGAACTACAGCAGTAACAGGTGTAATCATTGGTTGACAGAAGAGACAGTGAGAACTACAGCAGTAACAGGTGTAATCATTGGTTAACAGAAGAGACAGTAAGAACTACAGCAGTAACAGGGTGTAATCATTGGTTGACAGAAGAGACAGTGAGAACTACAGCAGTAACAGGTGTAATCATTGGTTAACAGAAGAGACAGTAAGAACTACAGCAGTAACAGGTGTAATCATTGGTTAACAGAAGAGACAGTGAGAACTACAGCAGTAACAGGTGTAATCATTGGTTAACAGAAGAGACAGAGAGAGAACTACAGCAGTAACAGGTGTAATCATTGGTTAACAGAAGAGACAGAGAGAGAACTACAGCAGTAACAGGTGTAATCATTGGTTGACAGAAGAGACAGTGAGAACTACAGCAGTAACAGGTGTAATCATTGGTTAACAGAAGAGACAGAGAGAGAACTACAGCAGTAACAGGTGTAATCATTGGTTGACAGAAGAGACAGTAAGAACTACAGCAGTAACAGGGTGTAATCATTGGTTAACAGAAGAGACAGTGAGAACTACAGTAATAAAAGGAAAGGTTCATCCCCAAATTGTTGCCACAAAGTTGGAAGCACAGAATCGTCTAGACTGTCATTGTATTGCTGTTGACTGGAGCAGCTCCGGCAGGGTAGGAATTTGATGAACTGACTTGTTGGAAAGGTGGCACTATGACGATGCCACATTGAAAGTCACTGAGCTCTTCAGTAAGGCTATTCTACTGCCAATGATTGTCTGTGGAGATATCATGGATGTGTGCTCGATTTTATACACCTGTCAGCAACGGGTGTGGCTGAAATAGCCAAATCCACTAATTTGAAGGGGTGTCCACATATATTTGTTTAGACAGTGTAGCTCACTGATTAAGAGTAGAGAGGGAGATCTGACTTCTCTAATCAGCCTATACTGATCCTTATCAACGGCAGCTAACCAATATCTAGCTTCTGCTAATACCTGCTCCCTAATTCAGATAGTGCACAGTTCTGTCTGTCAAATGCCTGATTTAGATTCTACTGGAAGCGAGCTGTTGTTGTCAGTCAGTGAGTGAGTGAGTGAGGTCTAATACGTGACTTGGGTTTACAGTAACTGGTGACAGACGACGAGTCTTAACGTTGCGAAGCTCGGCTGTCAGGGGGAAGTATCTGACACTAGGGGCAAAGGTCTGTCAGCAATGACTGGTGGGGGGGGGGGGCACGATAACTGGGGAGGATAGGGGAGTGATTAGTTATTCAAGGTCCCGGGCAAGCCCCGAGGACTCCTCCTGCCTCAACATGGGGGAAATAAGATGTGGGGATGAGCTGTTCACACACACACTCATTTGTTTTGCTACAAAAGCTCAATGCATGTGTATCATGAGACTAAGCCAAATGTGTGACTGCGGTCTCTTTAGAATGTAGAGCAACAGATGTTAGACGAACATCTACAAGTCATTATCACATAGCCGGAGTAATAGAGACATTCCTTCATGCATAACACACCATGGAGACTATGAATATCAATGACAGAGAGACAGACAGACAGACAGACAGACAGACAGACAGACAGACAGACAGACAGACAGACAGACAGACAGACAGACAGACAGGCAGACAGAGAGGCAGACAGACAGACAGACAGACAGACAGACAGACAGACAGACAGACAGACAGACAGACAGACAGACAGACAGACAGACAGACAGACAGACAGAGAGAGAGAGAAATTGGGATGGGGAAGAGGTAAAGAGAGAGAGAGAGAGAGAGAGAGAGAGAGAGACAGAGAGAGACAGAGAGAGACAGAGAGAGACAGAGAGAGACAGAGAGAGAGAGAAATTGGGATGGGGAAGAGGTAAAGAGAGAGAGAGAGGGAGAGAGAGAGAGAGAGAGACAGATAGAGAGAGAGAGTGAGCGAGAGAGACAGATAGAGACAGACAGAGAGACAGAGACAAAAATTGGGATGGGGAAGAGGTAAAGAGGGAGTGATGGGGATAAAGAGATTAAAACAGAGGGATGGTGAGGGAAGAGAGGGTGTCAGACAACCTGTAACAATGGCAGCATGAGCTCCTACCACAGTTCAGCTTGCTCCTGTACAACATAATATGTCAGAAATAACATATCAAATGTGTGAGACATGGTGTGTTTTAAATGTATTTTTCAGTGATTAGTGAGAGATGGTGTGTTTTAAATGTATTTTTCAGTGATTAGTGAGAGATGGTGTGTTTTAAATGTATTTTTCAGTGATTATAGTGAGACATGGTGTGTTTTAAATGTATTTTTCAGTGATTATAGTGAGACATGGTGTGTTTTAAATGCATTTTTCAGTGATTATAGTGAGACATGGTGTGTTTTAAATGTATTTTTCAGTGATTAGTGAGAGATGGTGTGTTTTAAATGCATTTTTCAGTGATCAGTGAGATATCCAAGGGAGAGAGAATCAAAGATGAAGACTGAGCCAGAACAGAGCTGAAAGATTATTTTCCCACAATTCATGTGGGATATGATGGCGTCAGCACTTGGCCCAGATCAAGCTGTCTGTCTCTCTCTCACACACACTGGTCTACTTGTACACATACGAATGTCTCACACACACACACACACACACACACACACACACACACACACACACACACACACACACACACACTAACTCCCTTACTAGAAGAGCCGTTTATTGATTAGCTTGATTGAATTAATGAAATGGAAGTAATGAAATTGTAATAACATGACTGTTCCACTTATGAATCCTGTGCTACTACACATCGGAGGGAAGGACAACTGTGACCCCAGTGGATTAATTGCAATGAAGGATGTGAAGCCTGTCGTGAAACAGAAACCAGCACAGATACTGCAGTATTACAGACAGTATGAGGCACTCGATCAAATAGCTTTTATTGCTCCTGTCTGTAACCTGTACAAGTGAGTAGTGAGAAATGGAAGTCATGTCCCACTCAGAGTGGGGTCACAGCCAGGGAATCAGCATTATTGACGGTGATCCTGGAGAAAGTAGGGTTATGTGCCTTGCTCAAAGGGGCAGACCAAACCAATGTTTTAACTCGTCAACTCTGGGATTCAAACTAGCAACCTATTGGTTACTGGCCCACCGCTCTAACCGCTAGGCTACCTTCCGCACACTTGGGCTGATGATGTCATGACTCCAGTCTGTTGCTTTTACTTTAAGGGGGAGTGGGGGACTCTTACATTGACACTATGGTGTCTGTCTTCTTTAAAATACAGAAGACTTACTTTGACACCGTGGCTTCTACTTTAAAAAACAGGAGACTTTTACTTAGACACCGTGGCTTCTACTTTAAAATACAGAAGACTTTTACTTTGACACTGTGGCTTCTACTTTAAAAAACAGAAGACTTTTACTTTGACACAGTGGCTTCTACTTTAAAATACAGGAGACTCTTACTTTGACACCGTGGCCCACGTCGTCCAGCAGTGTGTAGTCGATGGGCTTCCTGATGTACCGGACCGGCCGCTCAATGTTGCCGGGGGCAATGATCTTGTGCGTGCGCGACGTGTTCTTATTGGTGGTCAGGATGCCAATCTCTCGCCTCGCCACCTTCTCCTTGTGTATGTCCACCGTCTGGATGGAGGGATGGAGAGTGAAAGACAGAGAGAAAGAGACAGAGAGAAGGAGAGGATTAGAAACCAGGAAGAGGAAGGAGTGCTGTGACTATACGCAGTCTGGTGTGTTTGTCATAGATGTTTACGACAATCATTACATTTTGCTATGCCTGTTTAATACCTCCATTAATTCATGTTTATGGCAGCATTAAGTAAGCTTATAAACGTTTTACACTGTTGGACAAGAATGCCAGTATTTCATATTTAGTCACCGAGGACATAACAGCATTATTCATCCCTTAGAAGTTTAAATATACAGCTTCCTTCCAGTATTCTACAATCCTGGATCTGGGGACCGACAGTGAGCAGATTTTTGTTCCAGCCCCGTATTAAAGGGATACTGTGAGATTCTGGAATTTATCTGTGTGCCGTATGAAGGAAGTTAGCGGTAGTTTCACGAGCCAATGCTAACTAGCATTGCTACAGTACCTGCAGACTTCCAGTCATGGGCGCTAATGCTCGTTAGCATTGGCTAGTGAAACTACCCTTAACTTCTTTCATACTGCATGCAAACCCTTACGTGGGGGAGCCAACAACAACAACAAAAAATTGAAAAAGAATTGGGCATTTTGTCCGTACAT
This sequence comes from Oncorhynchus masou masou, assembly GCF_036934945.1. NCBI lineage: Eukaryota > Metazoa > Chordata > Actinopteri > Salmoniformes > Salmonidae > Oncorhynchus > Oncorhynchus masou. Next base: position 8,556,336 of record NC_088228.1, read on the forward strand.
CCACAGGCTATGGGATGGTAGTTAGCAAAGCTCACAGAGTGAACACAACACTAAATACTTCCTCCAAGCTAGCTAACCACTGTATTATAATTAAATCACAATGGATTAGCTAGTTTTCATGAAACAGCTGCCTGTGTTAACTGCCGAGTTAGTGCAGTGTCCTTAGCTATGTTGATGTTAGCTAGCTAGCGAATATGCTAACGTTAGCTAGCTAGCTAAACATTTGGCTATGGGCTGGCACTGGCAGTATGGGATTGTGGAGAGTGAATTAAACTTCTTTGTCATCTTGCTAGGTAGTTATCTAGCTGTGGCCATCTGGCTAGTATCAACAAGGCCTTTCGACAAAATAGCAACATTAGCGCAGATTTTTGTATTTATTTCATTTAAACTTTATTTAACTGGGCAAGTCAGATAGCTTGGAATCTTGACCATAAGCAATACGCACGGATATGCATTGCCAAACAACGCTACTGTCACCTTCTGGTTTGGAGTATTTTAACAAGACTGAGTGGCTGAGGCCTTCCAAGTTCTTTGCTGTGTGTGTCTGTGTGTGTGTGTGTGTGTGTGTGTGTGTGTGTGTGTGTGTGTGTGTGTGTGTGTGTGTGTGTGTGTGTGTGTGTCTGTCTGTGTGTGTGTGTCTGTGTTTGTGTGTGTGTGTGTGTGTCTGTGTGTGTCTGTGTGTGTGTGTGTGTGTGTGTGTGTGTGTGTGTGTGCGACCCTGGGCAATGAGGTCACACTTCATTCACTATTCATCCAACTGGGTTAAGTACTCTTTAGTGCTTCCATTGCTGTAGGGGATAGAGATGGAGAACAAGTGCGAGATAAAGAGATCTTTAATAGACAGGGAGTTCATTTGACTCTCTGGATGACCTTATAAAGAAGTCCCTGAGTTGCTGCCACACAAACGTCTCTGTGTTCGATACTACACATTTGTGCTGTGTGATAAAAATAGCAAACATGGTCATAACTTCTTTCCGGAGGAAACCAAATGGTCACACCCAGATATAGCTGGAAACAGGCCCATTTCCTGTCGGAATCAGAGCGTGGGCTCACAAACTAAAAGTTCCTACAGAAAGAGGTTGGCAGAAGAGGGGGGCAAGAGACCAACGGATAGAAAATGTTGACAGAAGATGAGAATGAGAGGACAGGAAAGACAGGAAGAAATAAAGAAAGAGATACTGAAAGGTTTAGCTTTGAGGTTAGAAGTGTGTTAGTTCTACTGTTATTGTTCAGTTGGTCGTTAAAGGGGTGTTCTATATTCTCTGTAGATTGGATCTTCATTTGGTTGTATACCACAAACAGCACCGCCATTAGAGAAGAGCTGCTAAATCCATTTGACCACTGATGAAAAGCTACTGTAACAGAGGTGGTTCTGTGAGCTCGTGCGATGAGTAATCTTAACATTGACGTTTGCTGGACTAATTGAGGGTTAACACACGGCGATCTGGGTTCGATATCAGGTGATCTGGGTGTAATATCAAATCACGCTTGTCTGTTGAAAACACATTCAACCAGAAGTTTGTGTAGATGGCTTTGAGAGTGTCTAGACACAGATAATGCAATCTAACTTTTGAGGGTACAACTCTCTCTCTCTAGCAACAGTTCTGGTGTAATCTCTTCACTCTGATAAACATCTGGCTGGTATTTAAAAGGCCGCCCCAAGAACAACCAGCCAGCACATCACAGAACATATGTTACATTGCCAAAGCAAGTGAAATAGACAGTAAACAAAGGTTAAAAAAACTATTAAAATGAACAGTAAACATTTACACTCCAAAAGAATAAAGACATTTCAAATGTCATATTATGTGCAAATAGTCAAAGTACAAAAGGGAAAATAAATAAACATAAATATGGGTGTTTGTTCTTCACTGATCTTTTCTTGTGGCAAAGGGTCACAGGTATTTCACTCGGTAGATATGGGAGTTGATCAAAATTGGATTTGTTTTCAAATTATTTGTGGATCTGAGTAATCTAAGGGAAATATGTGTCTCTAATATGGTCATACATTTGGCAGGAGTTTAGGAAGTCTCTCTGTCTCTGTCTCTGTGTGTCTCTGTGTGTCTCTGTGTGTCTCTGTGTGTCTCTGTGTGTCTCTGTGTGTCTCTGTGTGTCTCTGTGTGTCTCTGTGTGTCTCTCTCTCTCTCTCTCTCTCTCTCTCTCTCTCTCTCTCTCTCTCTCTCTCTCTCTCTCTCTCTCTCTCTCTCTGATGGGAAATGTTGAGGATGAAGTCAAATTCATCTCTATTGTACAAACAAACAAACAAAAAAAAAAAATTCTGGTGCCCTATTCTGTTGGTCAAATATACAAGTCTAATAATTAGTTTAATTATCAACCCAAAATTCATGACAAACACTGGATTAGGTTGCATATCAAAATATCTGGAATCATTCCTGCTTGGACGTGTTAGATGTAACAATGTATTTAATGAGTACCACGTCAGTACTCTATTACACTTCTTAAGAAGTACTGTGAATTAATTTATTAGATGATTACACATGTTTCTATTTGGTTATTGGATCTCGACCCAATCATGGGCTGGTGCCAGAAACTGAACAATGTCGTGGCACCAGTGACACTGGGGGAAACACTTAAGACTGGAGCCCTGGAGAGGATTTGGCCAAATCACTTCCAATGACTGTTCCAATTGCGAACGCAGCCTAATCCTTCTACACAGAAAAGGCGATGACAAGTCTAGTGGGTCGTCATAGAGATGGAAGAATCAGTCAGTCATGGAAACGATGAATGAGTTCATCAGGGGACTGTTGACAATCTATGAGACAAAGTAAAGGGGGGGGGGGTGAATCGAGGATAGATGTGTGAACAGAAACCTTGGTCAGAGTAAGGGGGGGGTGAATTGTGGATAGATGTGTGAATGGAAACCTTGGTCAGAGTAAGGGGGTGGGGGGTGAATCGAGGTTAGATGTGTGAACGGAAACCTTGGTCGGAGGTAAAGGGGGGGGGGGGGAATTAGTGATGTGATTAAGACCCGTGACTGGTGCTTTTGGGGGAGGCATGAAATTCAAAGTCTGCGTTTAGTCTTTGGTTTGGGGCCACCAATTCAAACTAAATATTGTCAGCGTCTTGATATAGATGATCTTGCTTATGAAAATAGATGTTAGATCGCAGTATAACTACAGTATAGTGCAGTATAACTGCAGTAAAGTACAGTATTAATGCAGTATAACAGCAGTATAACTGCAGTATAGTAGTGTAGTGCAGTATAACGGAGGTATGGTGCAGTATAGTATAGAATAGTACAGTAGAACCACATAACTACAGTATAGTGCACTATACCCACAGTATAGTGCACTATAACCGTAGTATAACTGCAGTATAAAGGCAGTATAACTGCAGTATAGTACAGTATAACTGCAGTATAGTACAGTATAACTGCAGTATAGTACAGTATAAAGGCAGTATAACTGCAGTATAGTACAGTATAAAGGCAGTATAACTGCAGTATAGTACAGTATAAAGGCAGTATAACTGCAGTATAGTACAGTATAAAGGCAGTATAACTGCAGTATAGTACAGTATAAAGGCAGTATAACTGCATCCAAAATACCAGTCGACTGCAGTTTCAAAACTACAATCTTTTTGTTGTAAGGGTATTGTACATCCTTTATGCACGAACAGCAGAGTTGTACCTAAATCAAACTGGGCTGCAACTAGATTTCACAGCATTAGTTAGACCCTCTTTTTGAGATCTGAGGTGCATTTAGTTGGTTCCAAGTTTTGCAATGTTTTCTTCATTTTGAACGCAGCCAGGTTGTCAATGTGTTGCGCTAAGTAAGCCTCATGAGAGGGCTGGTTGTCCATGGTTACACAAAGCACTATGGTTTCCGGGGAAACTTGCTCAGTCAAAACAACAGAAGTTGTTAGTTGGACCTTTTTATTATGGTCTGTCTTGCCTACATTCCTCATGTTAAAACCTTCATCAGTGGTTTTAACGCCATAACTCCTCTCTTTATGTCTCACGTAATTCTGACAGAAAATGTTCCCAACAAGAGAAAATACCTTTTCTTCACCCAACAATAGCGTGTGAAAATTGGAATGTCTTTGAGATGTACAACCACAGAATTAGGAATTAGAATACGGTAAATTTAATACATGAATTCATCAAATATAGAATAGAGTAATTTAATAGGATCTCTATGTGAACAACAGCATTGGTTATTTTTTCATGAGACTTCTTTCTCCCAGAGAAAAATGTTTATTTTTAAGAGATAATAATAATTGCTCATTTTGATTTAAAAATTCTCATTCATGATTATGCATTGTTGTTCCAGCAGGCGGCCTAACTGAAAGCCTTGTCCAATGGTTACTGTTGAAAAGAACGTACAATGACAATTCGGTAAGACTGGTCCGCTTGGTCAAGACTGGTCCGCTTGGTCAAGACTGGTCCGCTTGGTCAAGACTGGTCCGCTTGGTCAAGACTGGTCCGCTTGGTCAAGACTGGTCCGCTTGGTCAAGACTGGTCCGCTTGGTCAAGACTGGTCCGCTTGGTCAAGACTGGTCCGCTTGGTCAAGACTGGTCCGCTTGGTCAAGACTGGTCCGCTTGGTCAAGACTCTGGGGGAATTTTGCTACAAGCTGTTCATAAGAATTCATCTCTCACCATGTGTGCATTGGCGTTTCCCACCCAAACCTCCTCAAAGCTAAGGTTGGAAATCACCGTCCCTGGAAACCCTCATTCATCAGCATGCTCCAGTGAGAACTAGACCGTAAAAACACCTGAATCGACAACTCATCTCACCTCCTGCACTAAAGGTGGATGCAACATCGCTTCAACCGTGATACAGAATATCATCAATACAAAACAAAAGCAATAGCTCGCAAGGACCAGAGAGCTACAGAAGCTAGCTTATTGGTCTATTTATCATTTCTCTACAAAGAGGACTCGTCTCAGTGCTTATACATGCAGTTCCATTACTAAAGGTGGATGAAACACAGATCCTCCCCAACCCACAAGGGAGAAAAAAAATTACATTTCAATCTATTTAACGTCATGTAAAATGTATTTCAAATACATGTAGATACAGCGTCTAGTGAAAGTCTACACACCCCTTACACAGGTTTCACATTTTGCTGTCTTAAAATGAAATCTAAAAATGGATTATTCTATATTTTACAAAAAATATTCCACATTTTCAAAATGCTTTATTTTTTAAATCAAGCAAAGACATCTTGATTGCGTCTTCACACACCAGAGTTAACACTTGGTCTGAACACTTATGTAAATGTGATATTTCAGTTTTTTTATATATACATTTGCAACAATTTCTAAAAACCTATTATTGCTTTGTCATTATGGGGTATTGTGTGTAGATTGATGAGAGGGGAAAAAACAATTTAATCAATTTTAGAATAAGGCTGTAACGTAACAAAATGGAGAAAACGTTAAGGGGTCTGAATACTTTCCGAATGCACTGTATGTATGTATGTATGTATGTATGTATGTATGTATGTATGTATGTATGTATGTATGTATGTATGTACAGTGGGGCAAAAAAGTCACTGCTCTAGAGGAGATCTGCATGGAGGAATGGGCCAAAATACCAGCAACAGTGTGGGAAAACCTTGTGAAGACTTACAGAAAACGTTTGACCTCTGTCATTGCCAACAAAGGGTATATAACAAAGTATTGAGATAAACTTTTGTTATTGAACAAATACTTATTTTCCACCATAATTCGCAAATAAATTCATTAAAAATCCTACAATGTGATTTTCTGGATGTTTTACTCTCATTTTGTCTGTCATAGTTGAAGTGTACCTATGATGAAAATTACAGGCCTCTCTCATCTTTTTAAGTGGGAGAACTTGTACAATTGGTGGCTGACTAAATACTTTTTCCCCCACTGTATACTACTGTTCAAATGTTTGGGGTCAATAAATGTCCTTGTTTTCCATGATGACATACATGAAATGAGTTGCAAAATGATTAGGAAATATAGTCAAGACTTTGACAAGGTTATAAATAAGGAATTTTTAATTGAAATAATAATTGTGTCCATAAAACTTTGCTTTTGTAAAAGAATCCTCAATTTGCAGCAATTACAGCCTTGCAGACCTTTGGCATTCTAGTTGTCAATTTGTTGAGGTAATCTGAAGAGATTTCACCCCCATGCTTCCTGAAGCACCTCCCACAGATTGGATTGGCTTGATGGGCACTTCCATCACCATATGGTCAAGCTGCTCCCACAACAGCTCAATAGGGTTGAGATCCGGTGACTGTGCCGGTCACTCCATTAAGACAGAACACCAGCTGACTGCTTCTTCCCTAAATAGTTATTGCATAGTTTGGAGCTGTGCTTTGGGTCATTGTCCTGTTGTAGGAGGAAATTGGCTCCAATTAACATCCGTCCACAGGGTATGGCATGGCGTTGCAAAATGGAGTGTCAGACTTCCTTCTTCATGGTCCGTTTTACCCTGTATAAATCTCCCACTTTACCACCACGAGATCTTCAGTTTCTTGGCAATTTCTCGCATGGAATAGACTTCATTTCTCAGAAAATGAATAGACTGACGAGTTTCAGAAGAAAGTACTTTGTTTCTGGTCATTTCTGGCCTGTAATCGAACCCACAAATGCTGATCCTCCAGATACTCAACTAGTCAAAAGAAGGCCAGTTTTATTGCCTCTTTAAATCAGATCAACAGTCTTCAGCTGTGCTAACATAATTGCAAAAGGGTTTTCTAATGATCAATTAGCCTTTTAAAATGAGAAACTTGGATTAGCCAACACAACGTGCCATTGGAACACAGGAGTGATGGTTGATGATAATAGACCTCTGTACGTCTATGTAGATATTCCATTAAAAATCTGCAATTTCCAGCTACAACAGTCACTTACAACATTAACAATGTCTACACTGCATTTCTGATCAATTTGACGTTATATTAATGGACCAAAAATTAAGCTTTTCTTTCAAAAACAAGGACATTTCTAAGTGACCACAAAACGTTTTTAAAGTACCAGTCAATAGTTTGGACACACCTACTCATTCAAGGGTTTTTCTTTATTTTTACTATTTTCTACGTTGTAGAATAATAGTGAAGACTTCAAAACTATGAAATAACTCATATGGAATCATGTAGTAACCAAAAATGTGTAAACAAATCAAAATACATTATATTTGAGATTCTTCAAAGTAGCCACACTTTGCCTTTGACAGCTTTGCACACTCTTGGCATTCTCTCAACCAGCTTCATGAGGTAGTCACCTGGAATGTCTTTCAATTAACCTCTCTAGGTTATGTGGGATGCTAGTGTCCCATCTGGCCAACATCCAGTGAGATTGCAGAGCGCCAAATTCAAATACAGAAACACTAATTTATAAAAATTCAGAAAACAAAACATATTTTACATAGGTTTAAAGATTAACTTCTTGTGAATCCAACCACTGTGTCAGATTTTTAAAATGCTTTACGGTGAAAGCATACCTTACGATTATTTGAGAACATAGCCCAGTTCACAAATCATTACAAACAGTAACCAGCCAAGCAGAAGCGTTACAAAACTCAGAAATAGAGATAAAATTAATCCCTTACCTTTGATGATCATCATATGGTGGCACTCAGAAGACATTAATTTACTCAATAAATGTTCCTTTTGTTCGATATAGTCTCTTTATATCCAAAAACCTCAGTTTTGTTTACGCTTTTCTTCAGTAATCCACAGGCTCAAACGCAGTCAAAACAGGCAGACAAAAAAAATCCAAATTGTATCCGTAAAGTTTATAGAAACATGTCAAATGATGTTTATATTCAATCCTCAGGTTGTTTTTAGCCTAAATGATAATATCTCAACCAGACAAGAACGTTGTCAATATAAAAGGTAAACAAGAAAAGCAGCCAACAAGTGCTCAGCATATGTGGGAACTCCTTCAAGACTGTTGGAAAAGCATTCCAGGTGAAGCTGGTTGAGAGAATGCCAAGAGTGTGCAAAGCTGTCATCAAGGCAAATATTTAGATTTGTTTAACACTTTTTTGGTTACTACATGATTCCATATGTGTTATTTCATAGTATGATGTTTCCACTATTATTCTACAATGTAGAAAATAGTAAAAATTTAAGAAAAACCCTGGAATGAATAGGTGTGTCCAAACTTTTTGACTGGTACTGTATGTATGTATGTATGTATGTATGTATGTATGTATGTATGTATGTATGTATGTATGTATGTATGTGTGTGTGTGTATGTATGTATGTAAATGTATATATATGTATATATATATGTGTGTGTGTCTAAGCCTGTGTATGTTTGTCTCTCCTGACCTGAGAGATGTGGTTGATGGAGGACTCCATCCGGAGCAGCTGCGAGGCCTGGATGTCCAGCAGCTGCAGCACGTTGTTGGCTAAGGCATTGATCTGGTAGGCCACGCTGGCCAGGGACTGGGTGGTGTAGGCTTTAGTCTCCTCCAGAGCTTTCCTCTTGTCCTGGGCCTAGAAGATGAGGAAGAAGATGAGGAAAAAGAAGATGAAGATTACTTTGTTGTCCAATTGTACACAAGCTGTAATGGATAGGTTACTTCCCCTCTAAAAGACACAGAGGTTAGAGGAAGGTGAAAGACCACCGTGTACATTACACCGTCTGTACATTTAATTCAATAAAGCTTTATCGACAGGCAACACGGTATATACACTGAGTATACCATACACTAGGAACACCTTCCTAATATTGAGTTGGCTGGGTATGTGAGTGGAATTCACAGCCTCTTCCGAACAGACAGGTGCACATTGGGATGTTTGCTTCCGATAATGCTGGGACATTGGTGAGGAAGCGGGTCTCTCCCTGCTGCAACATTCTGAGGCTACAGTCATTGCTCGTACACACAGTTCCGTATGCAGTACAGGCCTGCGTGCATGAAGACTACACTCCAGACGCACAGCAGACCTGGGTTCAAATACTTTTAAAAAGTTTTTCAAATCATTTATCTGTACTTGATTAAGCTTGCCTGTCTTAATGTACCAATAGAATAGCTCCTAAACGTTATGCCCCACCACATCTTGCCCTCCCAGCAGACTAGAGCAAACACGAAAAGGTATCTGAACGATCGGGGTCGATACAACAAACCGTGCTACTGGTTACTGTGATGCTGTGTCAACAGAACATGTCCTGTATGTGCACAACGTATCAAAGCAAGTCCATACAGAAAAGCACATTGTGCAGACAAATAGATTCTGCCAACAACACATACCCGCACAAATACAGATGTTTCAAAAGCCTCGTTCTTATGATGGGATGACATCACAAACTTGGCAAAGAATTGTACATAAACAATGGAAACACACACACACACACACACACACTCTGGCCTTCCCTGACACTTTTCCAGAGGAAGGGAGATCTCCACACCCTCCCCTGTTGACCTGGTATCAGTGATTCACTCCGTCTAGACAGGATCTGGTATCAGTGATTCACTCCGTCTAGACAGGACCTGGTATCAGTGATTCACTCCTAGGCAGGACCTGGTATCAGTGATTCACTCCGTCTAGACAGGACCTGGTATCAGTGATTCACTCCTTCTAGACAGGACCTGGTATCAGTGATTCACATCTCCATATACATTGAGCATACCTTTGGCTGTGACGATGACGAAATTCCGTTAGCCGGTGATTGTCAAGCAAATAACTGTCGGCCTCACTGTAATTGACTGTTAATTAACATAAACACATGTAGCATCTCCTTGCTTCCACACATAGCCAACAAGCCACCGATGCAGACCTTAGGAACTGTCCATTCATATAGCCTACACCTTCACAATAAATCCATTATTTATTTTAGACAGGTCTAAAGAAGCATGATTTTAAGAAAATGTAGTCTATTTCAGAAGAAAGTACCTGTGTAATTGTACACCCAACTCATTCAGGTGAGTTGCTATATCACATTTAACATTGTCCGCAAGCTTGAGTTCATTTGCACACAAAAAATCATACAATGATGGAAAGACCTGTGTGTTGTCCTTGTTAATGCAGACAGAGAAAAGCTCCAACTTCTTAATTATAGCCTCAAATTTGTCTCGCACATTTAATATAGTTGCGGAGTGTCCCTGTAATCCTAGATTCAGATCATTCAGGCAAGAAAAAACATCACCCAGATAGGCCAGTCGTGTGAGAAACTCATCATCGCGGAAGTTGTCAGACAAGTGAACATTTTGGTCAGTAAAGAAAACTTTAACCTCGTCTCTCAATTCAAAAAAACTTGTCAATACTTTTCCCCTTGATAACCAGCACACTTCTGTATGTTGTAAAAGCGTTACATGGTCGCTGCCCATATCATTACATAATGAAAAGATAAAATGAATAAAAAGTACATGTCTATGCACTTAAATAGCGAATGGAGGTCGCTTTTCCCCGTGGTTTATTTTCATACCAGACTCCTGTTGTAAATATACGTAATGTGCTTAATATGAGGAGAGTTGAGAAATAAATATAGTAGGCCTAGACTATAGAAAGCTGCTCCTCCTCTTTTTAGTAGAAGCCATCACTCTTATTTTCTCGCACAATTGCATAGCCTATTGTGAAATGTTGCGCAACATGAGCTCTCGTTAAGTGACTGATTAGATTTTCAAATACATTTTCATTGATGTCAAGAGTGATTAGAGGGACAATAGAATGCTGAGTACCAGGCAGATTGCAAGTTTAGTATACTGCTAATGACCATCATCAGCTTCAGAACTTGGAGAAGCCTAATTACCATGACTAAACGGTCACGTGGAATTTGGCTGCCTTCATGAATCGTGACCGCAAGTGTGACAGTAATGCGGTCAGCCCTAAGTATAAGAACAATTCCTAATATTAAGAACAAATTGAGAACAAATTCCTAATATTGAATATTCACCTGGTCAGTCTATATCGTGGAAAGAGGTGTTCTTAATGTTTTGTTCACTCAGTGAATATACCCATGCTTTCATTCATCTGAATAATAGTACAGAATGAATGAGTGACTTTAAATACCCATAACTACATTTTGCATTCGTTAGAAATCAAACCATAGCTAAAGCCTTATCATTGAAAGCACCTAAGTCAACACAATGAATGGGTTGAGTGAATGAATTTGGGAGAATGTCTGTCTCATCTGCAGTGATGGCTTTATTTAACTATAAGGCAAGGGGGCACACCTACAATTCAGGGTCATTGAGCACAAGCGGTACATCTCAGTGTTAGACAGAGAAGGATTAGGCTATTGACCATCAATCAAATTTCAATCAAATGTATTTTATAGAGCCCTTTTTACATCAGCAGTTGTCACAAAGGGCTTATACAGAAACCCAGCCTAAAACCCCAAAGAGCAAACAATGCAGATGTAGAAGCACAGTGGCTAGGAAAACTCCCTAGAAAGACAGGAACCTAGGAAGAAACCTAGAGAGGAACCAGGTTCTGAGGGGCGGCCAGTCTATAAGGCCAGAAAGTTCTCATTTTAAAACACTGAACCAAGAGCCACACACACATTTAGGCGTCACTAAAGACCCGGGTTCGATCCCTGGCTGTGTACAACCTGCCCTGACCGGGAATCCCATAGGGTGGTGCACAATTGACTGAGAGTCGTCCGGGATAGGGGAGGGTTTGGCCGGAGGGGCTTTACAAATCAAATGGTCACCTACATATATTTAACAGATGTTATAGCGGGTGTAGCGAGATGCTTGTGTTCGTGGCTCCAACAGTGCAGGTGTATCTAAAACAAATTCACACAAATCTAAAAGTAAAAGGATGGAATTAACAAATATATAAATATTAGATTGAGCAATGTCGGAGTGGCATTGACTAAAATACAGTAGAATAAAATACAGTATATATATATATATATATATATATATAAGATGAGTAAAGCAGTATGTAAACATTATTAGTGACTAGTGTTCCATTATTATAGTGGCCAGTGATTCCAAGTCTATTTATATAGGGCAGCAGCCTCTAAGGTGCAGGGTTGCGTAACCGGGTGGAAGCCGGCTAGTGATGGCTATTTAACCGTCTGATGGCTGTTTTTCTGTCTCTCGGTCCCAGCTTTGATCGACATATACTGAACTAGCAAGTAAAACCACAACAAAACACTCCCTACTTTTTTTTTTTTTGTAATTCTAAGATAAAAAACATATTCTCCAGGGGACACGATTGTTTGAAGTTGTTTGTCAACTGAAGTAAATTCATGATAGTGATCACTGCAGATATCAATATTTTTTTTAAATTTGAGCCAGTTTGCTAAAGCAGGAAAATAATCCAGCAGCTATAAGAAATTTGAAATATTATGTGGAATATAATGGACATTTTTTGTAGGGGTTGATATGTTTTTTTAGTGCAAAATGGAAATGACAAAAAAAAGTGGAAATTACAAACTTTAGAAGGCTTTTTTATACCTTGAATACACTACACCTTTGCATTTCCTGCTGTGTAGGAAAAGTCTCAAAATAGTGATCAAATTAATATCCTACATCTGTAAGTGATAGTACATTACAACACAAGACTGCTTATCTGAATCCAAGGCAAAGGGGAAATTGACAGGAAAAACCAGCCCACTCAACACATTTGACCCCCTTTACTCCATCTCCTTCAAATCCTGTAGACTAATAGTTGTATCAGTGATCCTCTGCATAGCTGGTGACAGTTTAATCACCCAATGGTGTGTACAATACTCACTGACCTGTGGTGTTCATTTCTCATCTAATTTTCCACTAATTACATGTGTAGCTTCCGAAACAGGTCGCCTGAACATGATGAGATGATGATGTCTATTAAGGGGTCAATCAAACACAATTAAGAGAGTAGGCTTGAATTATGACAACCTAGAACCTGAGGGTAACTGAGGACATGCTCAAACATAAGTAGGTGATTGGTTGAGAACTGCCATTGAGAGAACTGATCCTGAACTATACACTGAGTATACTAATCATTAGGAACACCTTCCTGATATTGAGTTGCACCCCCCCCTTGCCATCAGAACAGCCTCACTTCTTTGTGCCATGGACTCTACAAGGTGTCGAAAACATTCCACAGGGATGCTGGCCCATGTTGACTCAATGCTTCCCACAGTTGTGTCAAGTTGGCTGGATGTCCTTTGGGTGGTGGACCATTCTTGATACACATGGAAAAATTGGAGCGTGAAAAACCCAGCAGCGTTGCAATTATTGACACAAACCAGTGCGCCTGGCACCTACCACCATACCCCGTTCAAAGATGTTTAAATATGTTTTCTTGCCCATTCACCCTCTGAATGGCACACATACACAATCCATGACTCAAGTGTCTCAATACTTAAAAATCCTTCTTTACCCTGCCTCCTCCCCTTAATCTACACTGATTGAAGTGGATTTAACAAGTGACATCAATAAGGGATCATAGCTTTCACCTGGATTCACCTGGTCAGCCTATGTCAGGGAAAGAGCAGGTGTTCTTAATGTTTTGTCCACTCAGTACAGGCCAAACCAGATAACCTGTTAAAGCTAAGAGTCAGTACTAGAGGTCGACCGATTATGATTTTTCAGCGCTGATACCGATTATTAGAGGACCCAAAAAGCCGATACCGATTAATCGGACGATTTTTAAAAATGTATTTGTAATAATGACAATTACAACAATACTGAATGAACACTTATTTTAACTTAATATAATACATCAATAACATCAATTTAGCCTCAAGTAAATAATGAAACATGTTCAATTTGCTTTAAATAATGAAAAAACAAAGTGTTAGAGAAGAAAGTAAAAGTGCAATATGTGCCATGTAAGAAAGCTAACGTTTCAGTTCCTTGCTCAGAACATGAGAACATATGAAAGCTGGTGGTTCCTTTCCTTTTTTACTCATGCTGCCAAACATACCCTTGTAAAACTGACCATCCTACCAATCCTCGACTTTGGCGATGTCATTTACAAAATAGCCTCCAATACCCTACTCAACAAATTGGATGCAGTCTATCACAGTGCAATCCGTTTTGTCACCAAAGTCCCATATACTACCCACCATTGCGACCTGTACGCTCTCTTTGGCTGGCCCTCGCTTCATACTCGTCGCCAAACCCACTGGCTCCATGTCATCTACAAGACCCTGCTAGGTAAAGTCCCCCCTTATCTCAGCTCGCTGGTCACCATAGCATCTCCCACCTGTAGCACACGCTCCAGCAGGTATATCTCTCTAGTCACCCCCAAAACCAATTCTTTCTTTGGCCGCCTCCCCTTCCAGTTCTCTGCTGCCAATGACTGGAACGAACTACAAAAATCTCTGAAACTGGAAACACTTATCTCCCTCACTAGCTTTAAGCACCAATTGTCAGAGCAGCTCACAGATTACTGCACCTGTACATAGCCCACCTATATTTTTAGCCCAAACAACTACCTCTTTCCCTACTGTATTTAATTAATTAATTTATTTTGCTCCTTTGCACCCCATTATTTTTATTTGTACTTTGCACATTCTTCCATTGCAAATCTACCATTCCAGTGTTTTACTTGCTATATTGTATTTACTTTGCCACCATGGCCTTTTTTGCCTTTACCTCCCTTATCTCACCTCATTTGCTCACATCATATATAGACTTGTTTATACTGTATTATTGACTGTATGTTTGTTTTACTCCATGTGTAACTCTGTGTCGTTGTATGTGTCGAACTGCTTTGCTTTATCTTGGTCAGGTCGCAATTGTAAATGAGAACTTTACAATTGCCTACTTGCCTACCTGGTTAAATAAAGGTGAAATAAATCAAATAAATTAAAAAGTCATAAACAGTGCAATGCTTGATGCCCAACGAAGAGCTGCAGGCAAAACGCACAAAAGTGCTGTTTGAATGAATGTTTACGCGCCTGCTTCTGCCTACCACCGCTCAGTCAGATACTTAGATACTTGTATGCTCAGTCAGATTATATGCAACACAGGACATATGCTAGATATTATCTAGTAATATCATCAACCATGTGTAGTTAACTAGTGATTATGATTGATTGTTTTTTGTAAAATAAGTTAAATGCTAGCTAGCAACTTACCTTGGCTTACTGCATTCGCGTAACAGGCAGTCTCCTTGTGGAGTGCAACGAGAGAGAGGCAGGTTCGTTATTGCATTGGACTAGTTAACTGTAAGGTTGCAAGATTGGATCCCCCGAGCTGACAAGGTGAAAATCTGTCGTTCTGCCCCTGAACGAGCCAGTTAACCCACCGTTCCTAGGCCGTCATTGAAAATAAGAATGTGTTCTTAACTGACTTGCCTAGTTAAAATAAAGGTATAAAAAAATATTGGCAAATCGGCGCGCAAAAATACCGATTTCTGATTGTTATGAAAACTTGAAATCGGCCCAATTAATCGGCCATTCCGATTAATCGGTCAACCTCTAGTCAGTACAGCTCAAACCAGATAGCCTATTAAAGCTATGAGTCACACTCATTCACCAGAAGAGAGAGAACAGCAATAAAGGATGATGTCATGGGGAGAATCTCAATTGCATACTCCTCACATCCTCTTTCCTCTCGCCTCATTCTCAAAACCCATTGGATGAGAAAGCCTGAGGTCCCTCCCTTCTGCTCTAACCGTATGAATATTATCCAAATGCATCAGAATCTCTCATGGCTTCACGTTAAAAACAAATTACTGTCCAGTCTTCTGATTTTCTTTAGGAATGTAATATATATATTTTTTAAAACACAGTATTTTTCAGGCCAGTTAGTACATGCTAGCAACACGCATAACCACCAAACCAGACAGGCAAATTCAGGGCAGCTAAGACAACCCAAGCCAAGGACAAATCTACTTAAATCTACAGTTTTATATAGAGCCATAGCTGAATGGAACTCTTTACCAATCCATATTGCTCAGGCAAAAAGTAAATCCACCTTCAAGAAAAAAAATAAAAGAACATCTAATGTGACAGACCATATGACTGGACAGGAAATAGAAAGAACATCTAATGTGATAGACCATATGACTGGACAGGAAATAGAAAGAACATCTAATGTGATAGACCATATGACTGGACAGGAAATAGAAAGAACATCTAATGTGATAGACCATATGACTGGACAGGAAATAGAAAGAACATCTAATGTGATAGACCATATGACTGGACAGGAAGTAGAAAGAACATCTAATGTGATAGACCATATGACTGGACAGGAAATAGAAAGAACATCTAATGTGATAGACCATATGACTGGACAGGAAATAGAAAGAACATCTAATGTGATAGACCATATGACTGGACAGGAAATAGAAAGAACATCTAATGTGATAGACCATATGACTGGACAGGAAATAGAAAGAACATCTAATGTGATAGACCATATGACTGGACAGGAAGTAGAAAGAACATCTAATGTGATAGACCATATGACTGGACAGGAAATAGAAAGAACATCTAATGTGATAGACCATATGACTGGACAGGAAATAGAAAGAACATCTAATGTGATAGACCATATGACTGGACAGGAAATAGGAAAGAACATCTAATGTGATAGACCATATGATTGGACAGGAAATAGAAAGCATCAACTGAATGTTAAATGTGTTTCCTGTCAGGTATTTTAATTATCTGTATTGTCTACTTGTTGAATGTTTGTGAAGTCTTGGTTGTGGTTGTTTGTAATGTCTTGTTAATTGGTGTTGGACCCCAGGAAGATTAGATAGGGTTACGGCGTGAACTAATGGGGATCCTAATAAAAATTCCAAAATTCCTCCAATGGGGTTTGAGATTCTCCTAGGGTGGACAACAGAGTGGGACAATTCCCACAGAATCAAGCTAATTGCAGTGGTCTAAAAATGTCCCCTGGAAGGAAACCACGGTAATAATGCTCTCCAATCAGAGTCATACACTTGATTAATGCTCAGAAGATGAACCACCTTCTCTCTTTCAGTCTGCAACTGAATATGTTGATACTCTCACCTGCCCCATGCAGTCAAAATCACCCCTCTACCAAACCTAACCCTCTTTCATCAGGGTAGGTGGTACCTTATGGTGGAGAACATACATGATACTAACTGACCCTAATCTCCAAACCCTATATCTTTACCAAACCTAACCCTCTTTCATCAGGGTAGGTGGTACCTTATGGTGGAGAACATACATGATACTAACTGACCCTAATCTCCAAACCCTATATCTTTACCAAACCTAACCCTCTTTCATCAAGGTAGGTGGTACCTTATGCTGGAAAACACAACGATACGAACCTGCTTCAACTCCCCTAATCTCCAAACCCCTTTTTCTTTACCAAGACTAACCAGTCTTTTATCTTGTGATGGGAGACCCACATTATACTAACCTGGTACTTTAGAAGTCGGGGCCCTACTGGTTATACTAGTTAGATAGGCCTGCTGCAACTTAATATAATAACTACTTGTGGAGGGCACGGCCTTAACACATTCATGATTCATCTATGAGTCAGTAGGATATCATGTGAAGGGAGATTTAGGGTGGGGCCTCAGCTTTGACAAATATGGTTGCTTGTGGTTTTCCTTCCTTAACAGATAAACTGTGTTCCATTGATCTCTTGGACATTTACTATGAGAAACCAGAGATTATTAGTTTGAGGCCTACAAACTTGACTTGAAGCTGGATGACGTAAAACTAGATGTTTAAAATTAAGTTGTTTGCCTGTCATTACGGATTAGGCTTTTGATGTGTCCTTTTGTGATTTGGTTATAAAGGTGCTACAGCAAGCCTCATGACCTGTAGTGTTCCCCAATGGCATCACTGATGAGCTATCCAACTGCACCGCTGGGTTCATCTGGATTCTATGATATGACGTAACCGGTGGTCCCATTGGTTGCTCCTTACATCACCAGACGTTCTGTGAGAGTCATCGTCAGAGCCTCAACATAACAGCATTTCTGATCCTGCCGCCATTTTGTATTTTTATATTTCACATTTTTGGACCAGTTGACAGTAAAAGGTTAGACCAGGTGTGTGAAAACAATGGCAGCATGTTCTTAATCCAATACACAGACAATAATCCAGATTATTAAAATGTAATCCATTTGTCTGGGAGAGAGGAACAAAGAAATCTATGGAGTAAAGTAATATCACATTCTCAGGGACACTCGTGGAGCACAAATCAAATGTGCAAGTCATGTCTGAGTCGGAAATGTGCTTTATGCCACAGACAGTGATAACGCGAATGTCTAGCAACCCAAAGGTTGCGTGTTCGAATCTCATCACAGAAAACTTTTGCCTTTTCATTAATTAGCAATTTTGTAAAAAAGTAGCGCTTTTTAGCTACTTTGCAACTACTTAGCATGTTAGCTAACCCTTCCCCTAACCTTAACCCTTCAAACCTAGATTCTAACCTTAACCCATCCCCTAACCTTAACGCTTTAACCTAGATCCTAACCTTAACCCTAAACTTAATGCTTTCACCTAGATCCTAACCTTAACCCTAACCCTTCCCCTAACCTTAACGCTTTAACCTAGATCCTAACCTTAATCCTAACCCTTCCCCTAACCTTAACGCTTTCACCTAACTTCTAAACCTAACCTTAACCCCTAGAAAGAAAGCATGCTCAATCGGCAGAGTTGATATCTGCGCTTATAAACCCATGGTCGTTTGCAAATTCGTAACATATTGTATAATTGCAATTCGTAATATATTGTACAGATTGCAATTCATAACCTATTGTCTAATTGCAATTCATAACCTATTGTACAAATTGTAATTCGTAGCATATCATAGGAATTGTAAATCGTAGCATATTTTACGAAACGTAAACTACTAATCGATGGGCTCCGCAATTTACGTTTACTATGTTACGTCTACCACTGAGTCCTGGTTGTATAATGATGAAACGAATAAAACCATTTGGCCTATTCGATAGCCTACCTATCAAAGAGAATGCAGTCAGTGACAAGCCTTGGTCATAACAACGACACACCCTCTGAATAGTCTCCATTAGCTTTGTAAATTGATATTAAATGGCTGGTGAATAATGGTCGCAAGAGTGGTCAACCACCCGAACAGTGCTCTTATATGAAAATAGAGCTCGAGATGGTAACCAGTTTTAAGCATATAATGATTAGGTCGCCTTTTTATTTATTTTTTTACATTGCCAAAAGCCTATTTCGTGATTTAGATATCTGTCTAGCGTTCTGGGGGAAACATTTCCTGTCCCCGGTTTCACTCAGTTCTTGAACATTAGGCTACAAATCCGACGAATTCCGCATATAATTCAACATTTTATAAGCGATTTATTTTTCCTTACCTGTACATAATTGTTTTCACAGTATTCTGCGACCCTCGATAGATTTTGGTAGCTTTCCACAAGCGCTCGTTTACCGGCCGGAATTTCTTCCTCTAGCAACATTTGTAGTTCTGCCATCTTACATCCCTCTGCATTTCTCTCCTCCCTTTCCTTTCAATGAGGCAAAGCGATGCTGCTTTTGGTGTGGTGAGAAAGGGGCTCCCCCGCCTGGTATTGTGGCACTTCTGGCCTCGATTTTATCACTGTTACATTTGACCGCGCTCTGGACTCGTTGTCAACTGTGATTGGTTCAGATACTACATCGATTAGTTGTGGATCAATTGATTTTGAGTGCGATTGTGGCTTGTTGAACCCAGAGCTGATGAAGAGCGATCGGGTCTAGTGGCAGAAGGTAGCCAGTGTACCACTGATGGCGCGCCGATTTTGCTGCAATCTATATGCTATATTTTAACATTTTGTCCTCGCTCGTGTGTATCTAATATATATATGCTTTTTAAAAAGGTAGACAAAATGTTGTCCCAGTCAGCACTATCGCCCATATTAAATCCCACATTAAGAGAATTGTGGGCCTTGTAGGAATCCTAAAGGAAACCCATTGGTTCATTGTGTAATTCGTGGTCAAAAGACACTACAACTCCCATGGCAACTTTGTGAATCATATGTTTCGTGGTATTCGGTTGGACCGAACTTGAGAGATCGCTATCGGAACAGTCAGCCTGGTTGCAGCCAGTAGGCTATATGTAGACAGCAGTGGGTTTAATCCATCCAGAGTCATGCATAGGGTGAGTTTCTTAAACGTAACCTTCTATCGATTTGGTTATTTTTTTTTACATTTTTACATTCACTCTAATTTGAACATATGGATATAAAATTCTGACAATATTTATGCAACAACTAAATAGCTTAATAATTGCCTCAGGCGAAAATCAGATAACAAGCCTATTATGCATGTGGTATCCATAATACGGTACCCTTTACGAGGTCCGTGGGTATTAATTAGGTCCGTTGATTTCAATGACACATTATGAAAGCCTGTTGAGAACATTTTCATTTTAAATTATTGCTGCCATGCAACTTTGTTGTCACAGAGGTGACCGAATGTTAAATCTCTTTAAGAAGTGACGATTCTCCGCCTGTCATCCTGGTTGTGACAAAGCAATGGAACAAGACGAGCTCGAGACCCGATTTGATGCCGCAGTGCGAGTGATACGGAGTTTACCCGAAGATGGTAGGCTAATTATCCACTAATAACTACACTAGCCTATACATCAAATCGGCCACTGAACTGTGGGCCATGTCCTGCGACCGAGTGGCCTATTTAGCAGTAAGCCTAGCTTGTGTAGCCTATGTCTGAATGAGCACCATTAGAGCTCACTGTGTTGCCACCGTTTTAATTTGGTATCTGCTTGATAGAGGTGATTGGCCTATATTCTCTGTGTCTTAGATATCGCCTGTTTTGGTTGGCTTTTAAAAGGCACACTGTAAGAAGTTCTGCTGTTCTAAAATTATATAACTGCCTTATCATGTTAATTGTTTTACTGTTCAATACAGTTATATTAGGCTACTCCTACATTGTTTATGTTTGTGTTGTCATATGATTGAGTGTTTGTAAACAAACAACCAATTTCATGCCAATCTCATGGACAGTCAGTCCTTGCATAGCTCTGTAGTAGGCAGAGTAGCCGATAAACTGTTGAAATTACAGATTGTGTCTTTAGAGCTGAAGATGAGCAGATTCAACCATTAAAGCGTTGAATTTAAAATAGAAGTCTATTTATACCTTCTGAGGACACACATTTGTATTGTCAGTTGCAGTGAGCTCATGGTAATTGCTGCATTGACTATCGGCTGCAAATGTTAACAATAATTCAAAGTATCATGTAAATCATCAAACTTCCTGAATTATCTTCTTTGTTCCCCTCTCCTATCCTTATTTGCTCTCCTATAGGTCCATATCAGCCGGCGGATGGCATGATGCTCATGTTTTATAGTTACTACAAGCAGGCTGCGCTGGGGCCATGTAATATTCCAAGACCCACAGGATACTGGGACACTGCAGGCAAAGCCAAGTGGTAAATTCTGTTTAAGGACTGGGTGGTGTTCATTAGCGCACACTGTAGCAAAATGTTTTGCAACAGAAAACCTGAAAATTTGTTTTTCTTATTGGACACGTTAAGATAGTATAGAACCTCCCCGCTTCACTCCGTTTTGGATCGCTATCTTCCATTTGGTGCCTACTGAACACGACCCTGGTGAAGGGTGTTGTTCTAGCAATAGGTTATCAAATCAGATGAAAGATGATGATGTTATAAAAATAAAAATACTGCATGCCTTCAGCACTGAGACATGTACGAGATATGCCAGCATAGAGCAAGAGCACTTCTGAAACCCTTTGAAATGTTGCAGAAGAATGGCCCAGCGAGGCTAAGACCAATGAAATGTAAAAAAATGTGTTGTGTTTTTACCTCGAGGTTAAAGGTTTTGCGATTAAGGAATATCACTGAATCATTTGGACTGGGATATTATGGATATGCTTAAGCCACAAAGCAGAATAACCATATTTATTCTATAGTGCATGGAATATGAGTCATTCAATCAAACTACCCACTGCAGCGTGTGTAATATACCATACTACCATCTTATTGCTGCACAATAACATATTTATTAGCCACAAAAATGCATTTCAACTATTAACACCTGCTAATTTGCTGTATGATCAGACCAAATTCTGAGAGATTTTATTTCAAATATCTGATACTGTGTTTACAATAGTTTCTTCCTGGTTATCTCAAGGCCCTATGTAAATGCATATCTTGCATGGGGGGTCCATATGGATTCATAATGAAATCCCTACTCTGAACAAAAAAAAGGTATGTTGTTAGTCTTGTCTCGACATTATCGAGGTTAAGCAGCATTTCTTTTCTCACCTGAGTTCGTATGAGACACAAACGTTGTTTGTTGCCAGGGACGCATGGAACTCACTGGGGAACATGTCGAAGGAGGAAGCCATGCAAGCATACGTCAATGACATTCAGCTGGTAAGCATTTTTACTATGGCATCTTGAGTAAATAAAAGAAGAGGAAGCAACTGCATGCTTGTACTATTGTTTTTACCCTCCAGGCAGATACATTTCTCCTTCGTTAAATTGATGAAACCACATTTACTCTATATTGAAACACCAATATATTAACAATCATATTTCTGGAAGATTCTGGAGACTCTTCCAGTCACAGAGGAGGTGTCTGATCTGCTGGAGGCGCTCGGGGGGTATTTCTTCGAAGAAGTGGAGGGAGGAGTGGAGGAAGAGAAGGAAGAGGACAAGAGGGCCTACAGCAGGCCTTTCGCAGCAGCTGCAGGTGCCTGGTCAAAATGGATGCTGTTTTGAACACTGCAGAACTACACACCTCAGTTTGACTGAACACAACAATACGATAACCCCAACACATCTAGGAATACAATTGTTAAATGATTTATGTGTTTATTGATTATTAATTAACCACTCTCATAGTCTATAAATAGTCACTAAAGAGTCAATAAATTCACACAGAAGGAGATTGTTCCACCTCAAGGTGGGTTTAGCTCTGAGGAAGATTGATCTCTTGCTTATGTTAACCTTTCCTTGCTATTAGCAGAGAAGGCCTTTGGACTAATATTTCATAGTCGCCTTTTTGTCTTTTTGCTCAGTGGAAATGCAGATGCAAAAGGGGTATATCCACAAACCAAAGATGGAAGGCAAGTGTTTGTGTGGTAGCGTTGGTCCTAAACTCCATTCCCCGAGGGTCCACAGTGAACTCATGTCAGTCATCCTCACCTTGTAATCAGCAATCAGTTCTGATGAAGGAAGAGAGATGATGAGTGGACTGTTGTCTATGGCAACAATTAAAGGGATAGTTGATCCAAATTACCTATTTACCTCATATTATGGAAAACTGGAAAGTAGTCTATGGACCCAAGAATCGGTGATATATGATATGAGTTTATCTCCTTACAGTAGCTATAGTTTAGCATTAGCATAATTGACTGCATGGTGCAAGCAGGACTCCTGTTAGCCTGTGCTAAACAGCAAACCTAAAGGTATCCATAAGTTGACATTTTGGTGAACTATCCCTTTAAGGAAATAAGTGCAAAGCTGTTGAAGGCTGGATGAGTAGAGAACCTCATTTTGTTGTGTGGTTGATTTATCTTTATTTAACTAGGCAAGTCAGTTAAGAACAAATTCTTATTTTCAATGACGGCCTAGGAACAGTGGGTTAACTGCCTGTTCAGGGGCAGAACGACAGATTTATACCTTGTCAGCTCAGGAGTTTGAACTTGCAACTAGTCTAACGCTCTAACCACTAGGCTACGCTGCCGTGTCTGGTGCTGTCTCAATAGTAGAAAAGTCTGTTGCTAATAACTAGCAGCCTGTTGGTGTTAGCTGTGTAGTTGTGTAACTTGTGCTGAGCTTTGTGAACGGTGGTTGTGATGCATAGAATGCTAAATGTTGTGGCAATGTAGACGCCGTCGGTGTTATCTAGAGTAGATACAGTCGGTGTTATCTAGAGTAAATACAGTTGGTGTTACCTAGAGTAGATACAGTCGGTGTTATCTAGAGTAGATACAGTCGGTGTTATCTAGAGTAGATACAGTCGTTATCTAGTGTAGATGCAGTCGGTGTTATCTAGAGTAGGTACAGTCGGTGTTATCTAGAGTAGATACAGTCGGTGTTACCTAGAGTAGACACAGTCGGTGTTATCTAGAGTAGATACAGTCGGTGTTATCTAGAGTAGATACAGTCGGTGTTACCTAGAGTAGACACAGTCGGTGTTACCTAGAGTAGACACAGTCGGTGTTACCTAGAGTAGATACAGTCGGTGTTATCTAGAGTAGATACAGTCGGTGTTACCTAGAGTAGACACAGTCGGTGTTACCTAGAGTAGACACAGTCGGTGTTATCTAGAGTAGATACAGTCGGTGTTACCTAGAGTAGACACAGTCGGTGTTATCTAGAGTAGACACAGTCGGTGTTACCTAGAGTAGATACAGTCGGTGTTATCTAGAGTAGACACAGTCGGTGTTACCTAGAGTAGACACAGTCGGTGTTACCTAGAGTAGATACAGTCGTTATCTAGTGTAGATGCAGTCGGTGTTATCTAGAGTAGCTCATTATAATTATAAAGAGGTTATAATAAGGTGTCTTGTACATTTTATTGCACTGCTCAGGCTTTGGGAGTCTGGAAATCTGGAAGGATATTCAAACCAAAGTCCCAGAAAGCAAAATAAATGGCATGACTATGACTGACAAGGAGGAAAGCAAAAGCACTGATAAGGAGGAAGAGGAGGAGAAGGAGGAGGAGAAAGTGGACAGTGATGAGGAGAAGGAGGAGGAGGAGAAAGTGGACAGTGATGAGGAGGAGGAAGAGGAGAAGGAGGAGAAAGTGGACAGTGATGAGGAGGAGGAAGAGGAGAAGGAGGAGGAGAAAGTGGACAGTGATGAGGAGGAAGATGCAGATGATGAAGCGGAGGAGGAGAGAGGTACCGCAAATTGTACATATCATATTTTGAGCTGTTTCTCTGCACAACAACTTAGTTATGAATACTATGTAGCATAACGTATTAACAAGCCAAACATGGTTATACTTACGACAGTGCTATAACTATGGGTAGCTATGAAGCAGTTCAAGTGGAAGATGAGGACTGAATTTGACATGGTTCTGTATGTTACCATAAAAGAGACTTCAGGACTTTTATTTCGGAGATAAAATGTCCCTAGGCTGTGGTTACATCAGTTTGTCACAATTTAAACCACAACCTCTCTATATCACTATGAAACAAAGGACCGGGAGGACCATTGTTATGTCAGTGTTGTGTCATGTCAGGTTTATAACTATAATATGCTTATTAAAATGACACTAATTGTCATACTGTCTGTCAGAGAGGAAGTCCCCAGGCCCTGACATGAATCTGCTCAGGGTGAAGGACCGCAGGTGGAGGTCAGAGGTCAGCTCGTCCAACGGCAGTGTGGAGCCCAGCGTCTCCTCCATGACCAATGGGACACAGAGCTCCCTCAACAGTGAGGTGGAGGAAGAGGAACTGGCCTACTCCAAAGATCCCCTACCGGAGAACTGCTACAGGCATCTGAACAGACACCTCAGTGGTAAGCACCACCTCCAGTAGGTGGGTTAGTTAGTAGGACCCAACTGTAGGTACTGTATTTGAGAGCACCTGTAGGAGAGACGAAACTAGGGCTGTGGCGGTCATAACATTTTGTCAGCCGGTAATTGTCATGCAATTAACTGCTGGTCTCACAATAATTGTCAGTTAATTAACATAAACACATTAAGCATCTCCTGGCTTCCACACATAGCCTTCAAGCCACTGATGCAGACCTTTGGACATCTACATTTAAAAAAGTCTAATAAATCCATTTAATATAGCCTAAACCTTTACAATAAATCCATTATTTAATTTAGACAGGTAAGCAGGTGGCCTAGTGGTTAGAGTTTTGGGCCAGTAATAGAAAGGTTGCTAGATCAAATCCCTGAACTGACGAGGAAAACAATCTGTTGTTCTTCCCCTGAACAAGGCTGTTAACCCACTGTTCCTTAGGCTGTCATTGTAAATAAGACTTTGTTCTTAACTGACTTGCCTGGTTAAATGAAACATGATATGAAGAAAATGTAGTCTATTTCAGAAGAACAGAATAGCATATTCTGAGTTGTCTTTATGTTAGGCCCCGATCTGGCTATGCAAAATGGCTGTGGGCTACACTAGTTCATTTAGCAGACAAGATTTGATTAGAATTCTGTGGCATTTTTTAAATATTATTTTATAGTATGAAGAATACAATTGAACATAGCTGAATGAAAAACAAAATATATTTTCTCCAAACTATTTCAGAGAGAGTGAGCACATGCGGCTGTTCTGTGTTGAACTGTTAACAAAGAAACAGGTCCTCCTATATGGTTAATTTATATTTAATTATGCAACTTCAGTTGGGATACAAACATCAAGCTATATGTTTAGATTTTTAATACATTCTAAGGCTGCATGATGCAACTCTAATGAGGATTTGAATAAAGTCTGGACGACACTATAATAAAGCATGAGCTCTGCTCTGTTTCTTACGCAGGTTGTACACACTTCATCAGTTTCTCATTCACAATTTGACAAGCACATGACAATATTCTCACCCATCAGACTATTGTTACTTTAATCTGATCTTTACATATAGCCTACTAATATATAGTACCAGTAAAAAGTTTGAACACACCTATTCATTCAAGGTTTTTTTTTTTTTTTTTTTTACTATTTTCTACATTGTAGAATAATAGTGAAGACATCAAAACTATGAAATAACACGTGAATGCGCACTGCACATATTTACTATGTATCATTGTTGGGTCAGTGCTACTTTAAAGTTTGTTTTTGGACAATAATTTCCTCCTCTAGTTTAGATGGACGTCATATTCTATTTATGTCTCCCCCTCATAGGCCTATTTTTTTGGACAGCGTAGAATTTATTGATATGTTTGTCAGTGTCAGCAGCAGTGGCGATTTTAGCATGTAAATCTTTGTGGGGAGAAATATATATATGTGGACGCAGCAAAGCCAATTCTGAACACAACACTAAAGAATACATTAATTGCACTGAGCTAGGCTGAAAAACCTGCATTTTGGAGCTGTCTTACTCAAGAAAACAAAAAACACACCACTATTTGGAATTATTACATTGTTTGCAAACTGATATGTAATTAATGCCAAAATAACATGCAAAACAGGAAAGCCCCAATATGGGGTTCAAACATGCCCTTTTTATTTAATTTACCTTGTCAGTTAAGAACAAAATCTTATTTTCAATGACAGCCTAGGAACAGTGGGTTAACTGCCTGTTCAGGGGCAGAATAACAGATTTGTACCTTGTCAGCTCGGGGATTTGAACTTGCAACCTTCCGGTCACTAGTCCAACGCTCTAACCACTAGGCTACGCTGCCACCCTGACGAACAGAATGACAGGTTGCCACTGGAGCAGAGTAGGCTGCCCTGTAATTTATCATATTAAAAAAAATATTCTGCTATTGTGTCCTGTCATAAAGTGTAGTAGAATTACATGAAATGTGTGTAGACCACATTGTTCCCGTGCAAAACAAAAAGAAGAAGCATCTGATATAGCCTAGTTCTCCTCTACGCTGTACTTGTGAGTGATTGAGTTATATTATTAGCCTAAATTATGACTATCCAATCTACTCATCACATTATGAATAGTAGGCTATCTTACATAAGTCTGTAAATGTGATGATTCATGGAACGTGTTATTATAAAGGTGAATTTTTATGGTTAAATTGATCTTCCTTAAGCTTGAAATTCACACGCCGCCTATGAATGCCAGGTAGGCTACACCGGTTGTAAAGCAGATTAAATATGCTTCATTTTAAGAATTGAGCGATAAATATAGCAGGACGAGAAAGCTGGGATTCTCTTTTTTCAATAATGGCCTCTGTTTTCACACGCGATTGCGCTATGACTGGGCTTAAAAGAACACATTTCACTCTGTAGGCTCTCCAACCGTGTTCCAGGGGTGTACCCCCTGTCGACAGCACCCGCAACCCATAACATCTTCCCGTGGGAAGTGCTTTCATTAAGCATGGATCTATCCAGGGGTAAACAGCTCAGGCCCTCAAGTTCCAGCAGTCCTGCTGGTTTTCATTTCTTTGTGTTACTGATTGGCTGTAGAGAACACACCAGGTAGAATCAGTCCCTAGTAAAAAAGGAAATATGCAGATCTGTGGTCATCAAGGACTGGATCTGTACACTTAATATATGCAGATCAATGCTTGACGTGTCAATAACCTGGCAATGATGTGGTGTGCTTCGTCTCCTCCACACAGAGCGTCTTCGAGTCAACGACTCGGACAATGAGGAATTCTGTGATTCAATGGAACATTTAGCCATGGAGGAGGTGAGAAGTTCTCTCTAAAGAAATGTGGTGTGTTTGCTCCAGTAAATCAGAACTCGCTCCCACCCTACTATTTATTCGATTGGTTTTGGGTAATGACAATGCAAAAGGAGCGCTCCCATTGGCCATCTCTGCATGATTTTGATTGGTTGTCTTCACAGGAATCGGGAATACCCAGGGTACACTCCTCTGGGACAAGGGCAAGTCAAGCTAAGAGGAGGAGTCTTCAGGGAGAGACCCTGGATGAGGATCTGAGTCTCCAGGAAGACTCCCCTCACAGGGAGGGGCTTCATACAGAACGACGTGACAGTTGCTGGTCAATGAGTGGAATAGGTGGGGTCTGTATGGTCTTACTGTTTAAAATAAATAATGAAAAAAAGTATAAATCAATAGCATTTGATCCCTTGATTGACTTGAAACCTTTATCCTGTGCTTCTGGGCTTTTATTCATAAAGCGTCTCAGAGTTGAAGTGTTGTCGAGGATCAGCTCCACCCGGTCCATGTTTTATGTTCTAAAAGGCCAAACTGATCCGAGATCAGCACTTCTACTCCGAGACGCATGTGACGTTTTGTAACTACAGGCCATGAAGTCCATAGAGTGATGCTGGCTCACTGCCCATTGTTTGTGTTATAGGTTCCAGGTCATCGGGGCTAGGTTGCGGGTCACAGATTTTTACCAGTGGAAATGCTGCAGAGGGCTGGGTTATGCAGATCAGGACTGAGGCTGTTGCCAGTGGTAACCTTAACGAGCACATCGCCATGGCGCTGACCAGGCTGCAGGAGGACATGGCTAACGTGCTTCTGAGGCTTAACACTCTGGAGGCCCTGACCACATTACAGGTGAGACCCCGGTCTAAAAACCATAGAGATAAAACAGTACTTTTTATTTTTATAAAACTGTGTCACAATACAGTCTAAAATTATATCTGAATCATAAGTGAGACCACCATAGTCTACATTTTGTGTGTGTTCATTTTCAGACTAGATCACTTTCTCAGGCTAGACAAGATGACTCCTTATCTCTGGCAAGAAAGGTATGTGCTTCTGTCTAACGATACGGAACAAAAATATAAACGCAACATAGAACAATTTCAAAGATTTTACTCAGTTACAGATCATGTAAGGAAATTGGGTCAATTAAAATAAATGCATTAGGTCCTACTCTATGGCTTTCACATGACTGTTGGGTGGTGGCCTACCAGTTGTGCCAGTGGCCAATAGGTCCCTGGATCGGGTCCCCGATTTGACATGGTGGGAGATCTGTTGACTTGCCCTTGAGCGGGTTGCTTGAACCTGGTTGTCCCTGTGGGTCTCTCTGGATGGGAGTCTGCTAGATGATTGAATGTGATGTAAATGTTGAACGGCTTCACTGCAGGTAGATTGTATGTTTTAATATTCAATAAAAAAAATCTATATATTTAAAAAAAAAACAGATATATGTGTCTGTTAGTCACAAATACCTTAAAAAAAATGGGCCTCACAATGGGCCTCTGGATCTCGTCACGGTATTTCTATGCATTGAAATTGCCATCGATAGAATGAAATTGTTTTAATTGTCCATAGTTTATGCCTGCCCATGCCATAACCCCACCGCCACCATGGGGCACTCTGTTCACAAAAATGACATCAGCCTTACACGTGGTCTGAAGGTGCGAGGCCGGTTGTACTTACTGCCAAATTTTCGAAAAAAACAATGGAGGCGGTTTATGGTAGAGAAATTAACATTCAATTCTCTGACAACAGCTCTGTTGCACATTTCTGCAGTCCGCATGCCAATTTCATGAGGCATCTGTGGCATTGTGCTGTGTGTCAAAACTGCACATTTTAGAGTGGTATTTTATTGTCCCCCAGCACAAGGTGCATCTGTGTAATGATCAAACGGTTTAATCAGCTTCTTGATATGCCACATCTGTCAGGTGGAATGATTATCTTGGCAAAGGAGAAATGCTCACTGACAGGGATGTAAACAAAATGGTGTATAAAAGTGAAATAAGCTGTTTGTGCGTATGGAACATTTCTGGGGTCTTTTATCCCATCACTTTAAATGTTGCATTTATATTTTTTGTTCAGTGTATTAATTCTTAGAAGTCTAAGCGGACATATGTTTTAAGATTGTCATACCATGGGTCATTTAGCTATTTGATTTTGAATTTGACGACCCCTTTAGGTATAAAACAAATACATATAAAATTAAATATTTGAACAAATATTTAATTCGGCCTTTATTACTATAGCCCATAGAAACGCATTGAATAACACATTCATAAATGGCAAAAAAGACATTCAAAAAATAAAGCATAAGGAATATATATATATTTTTTTATATTTATTTAACCTTTATTTAACCAGGTAGGCAAGTTGAGAACAAGTTCTCATTTACAATTGCGACCTGGCCAAGATAAAGCAAAGCAGTTCGACACATACAACAACACAGAGTTACACATGGAGTAAAACAAACATACAGTCAATAATACAGTAGAAACAAGTCTATGTAAGGTTTTCAATCTTCTGTCTAACTATTAAATAATAGTAAAAAAAAAAAAATAGGATTCACAAATGCCAGAATCATGCCTTTTTTTTCTTCTTGAATATCTTAAAACTTATACACGAAAGAGGAGTTGTTTAAAAATGTGCAATGCTAAACAAGAGGAAGTCTCTTTAACAAGAGATTTACTCTTTAATGTCAGCATGGTTGAGAGAGTTGTCTTTTTATGGTTTTCCAGAGTCCTTCGTGGTGGCCTTTGCACCTGTCTCCTACCACCGTGGTGTTTGCTACAGTCTGGCCTTTGATTTCTCATTGGCTGGTTCATATTTACCTGCAACGAAAGAGAAAGTGAGTGTACTGTGTGTTCTATACTGTGTGTCATCTGTTCCCTGTGAATCAGAGCCATGTATAAATATATAGAAAATATCTCTGGTGTATGTCTTTACTGTAGAGGTGCTTATATTTTCAATTGTTCTATCAGTGTTCTATCTATGTCATAGGTATCCTAACCTTGTGTAGAATATGTGCACCTTTAGGTTCAGGGACGTGTACTATATATGTTATCAGTTTGTCACATTGATTAAAACACATCAGGTCATTATACTAATGTGTTGTTCAACATTTCTCTTTTCAGAAAGATAAGCTGAGGATCAAGTGTTGTTATTCAAGCAAGCCAAACTCGAAAAATTGCCTCTACTTTTGTATATAAATTGTACTTTTCATTTAAATTCTCTAAATGGCACTGTTTGGCACCGGACAACAGCTGTAATTGTACAGAGAGGTGATTTGTAATACATAATTCACAATTAATTTTTTATTTAAACATGGTCTGGATTTACGGGCACAATACAAGGTTTGCTTACCACTTGAAAAATGTGTAATATTATTTTGATACCCCACTAATGCCATACAATATTGTATCTTCATGGATCGGTTTCCCGGATTCCTATTGGACTAAAAATCACTTTCAATGGGGATTCTCCATTGAAGTCCAAGAGCTGGGCTCTTATAGCTTAATATTTTCTTACCACATGACATATTGAACCACTAACTTGCTTGACCATTTGCTCTAATTTAAAACAGGGTGCAGCGGCGCAATATATATTACCCCTTTGTCACCTAGAATTACATTATGGTTTCTGTTTCTCAAAAATAGGCAATACATGAATGTTTGTCAAATGTATACCCATAAAAGTAGTGTACATTGGTCTCCAAACAAAATGTCACAAGTTTTACATGGCATTGCCTGAGGGGGATCAAGAGACAATAGATCTATTGATGTGGTGTTGAGGTCCATGAACAGAACTAGAATTTATACAGTATTTATTAACCATATTATAGTATATACTTAAGCGTACTCCTACTTGACATTGATGTTGATGAATAACCTTCCAACTAACACTAATGGATTATATATTAATATTTTATTCCCAATATAGCTAAATATTTCAGAATATTTATCAAAGAAATCCCAGAAGAACATACAACATTCATTAATACAGAGGGATGAGGAAGGTTTCTGTGTGGATCAAAGGCTGAACATTATTGTACATTATCTGCTGTCTATTATCATTTGCAATGAGCCCAAATCATTCACTTCCAGAAAGAAATCCTTTAGGGTTTGTAGGAATGGTTAATTTTCCTAATCTTATGTAGAGATTGTAGGTTTTTTTCTTCCTGTGAACACATTGTGTAATTTATGAGAAATGAATGATAGAAAACAACACTATAGTGCAAAAATATTGTATTTGTAGTATTTAATTCAATTACAAAGAATGTATCTAAGTAGCCAATTGATGATTATACAATTATAACCAGAGATGCACCTGCAAGTTGCAATAAAGCCTTGTTCACACTGCAGACCTTAATGCTCAAATCAGTTTTTTATTTCTTCAAATCTGTTTTGGAATACTGACTGTCCAAACAGCAAGTTTAAAGTGTCCAAATTGGATTTGTGTGTTCAGACAGCAGTCATTTACTGACATGGCTATACTAGTTGTCATAGTAACCACTGGTGTGTGCGCAGTGGTGTCATTATACCTAAGTGAGTGGCAGCCGAGAGCGGTAGATTAACGAGAACGTCGTTTTCCCGACAAACTGACCATGACGTACCTCCAAGAATCACTCACATAATTCTGCCCCCAAAAACAATGAACACTTCTCACCCAGTTGCATATGAGCTATTAAGCAGAGCGCTGATGTCGCCCCATGATAAGCAGCGCCCACTTTGCGAAAGTCACAGGCCCAAAATATGTATTATGTCGATGCCCAGCACGCCTCCCCATGGTGCTGTTGGAGAGAAGCTGCGCTGCGGCTCTCCACTATAGATCCAGATAGCTGCCAAAAGGTTGAATATACGTATCGTTAGGATCGTAAGAAAATCCATACGTAACTTGTTAGGATCGTAAGAAAAAAGACATTTCATCTGTGAACAAACAACCACCATGTTACGGTTACGGACTAACATTTTAGGCTTGAACAAATCTTGTGTTGCAATTCTGACCTACAATATGACCTTTCTGAGTTTTTGGCAGTTTCATCTCACCAAAAAAAAAATGTACACCAAACGTCCTGTGAGGGGTGCTACCCGAACAAGAATAACACAGTATTAAAAAAACAGAAGTCAGGGAAACCGGAAAGAGGTATCCTGCACGTTTTCAAATTAAAAGTCCCCATTCTCTAATACTCGCCAGTTGAGTTTACTTCACATTTAGGTAGCTAATGTAATGGATGTGTTTGCCAGCGTAAGTCTAGACAGCACTCGCTGTATTATGCCTACAACTATGAAGTTTCAGTCCGCTAGGTGTCTCTCTAGAGCATGGGCATGTCTCTGGGTGACGTGGACATCCCCATGCATGCACCTTATCAACATATGACTAATTCAGTATTACACCATCCCATTCTCTGGGCTCTGTCTGCAATCATAACCAGTAGTATCTACCAGGAATAATGAATCATAACCAGTAGTATCTACCAGGAATAATGAATCATAACCAGTAGTATCTACCAGGAATAATGAATCATAACCAGTAGTATCTACCAGGAATAATGAATCATAACCAGTAGTATCTACCAGGAATAATGAATCATAACCAGTAGTATCTACCAGGAATAATGAATCATAACCAGTAGTATCTACCAGGAATAATGAATAATAACCAGTAGTATCTACCAGGAATAATGAATCATAACCAGTAGTATCTACCAGGAATAATGAATCATAACCAGTAGTATCTACCAGGAATAATGAATAATAACCAGTAGTATCTACCAGGAATAATGAATAATAACCAGTAGTATCTACCAGGAATAATGAATCATAACCAGTAGTATCTACCAGGAATAATGAATCATAACCAGTAGTATCTACCAGGAAAAATGAATCATAACCAGTAGTATCCACCAGGAAAAATGAATCATAACCAGTAGTATCCACCAGGAATAATGAATCATAACCAGTAGTATCTACCAGAAATAATGAATCATAACCAGTAGTATCTACCAGGAATAATGAATCATAACCAGTAGTATCTACCAGAAATAATGAATCATAACCAGTAGTATCTACCAGAAATAATGAATCATAACTAGTAGTATCTACCAGGAATAATGAATCATAACCAGTCGAATCTACCAGAAATAATGAATCATAACCAGTAGTATCTACCAGGAATAATGAATCATAACCAGTAGTATCTACCAGAAATAATGAATCATAACCAGTAGTATCTACCAGGAATAATGAATCATAACCAGTAGTATCCACCAGGAATAATGAATCATAACCAGTAGTATCTACCAGGAATAATGAATCATAACCAGTAGTATCTACCAGGAATAATGAATCATAACCAGTAGTATCTACCAGGAATAATGAATAATAACCAGTAGTATCTACCAGGAATAATGAATAATAACCAGTAGTATCTACCAGGAATAATGAATCATAACCAGTAGTATCTACCAGGAATAATGAATCATAACCAGTAGTATCTACCAGGAATAATGAATCATAACCAGTAGTATCTACCAGAAATAATGAATCATAACCAGTAGTATCTACCAGGAATAATGAATCATAACCAGTAGTATCCACCAGGAATAATGAATCATAACCAGTAGTATCTACCAGGAATAATGAATAATAACCAGTAGTATCTACCAGGAATAATGAATCATAACCAGTAGTATCTACCAGGAATAATGAATCATAACCAGTAGTATCTACCAGGAATAATGAATAATAACCAGTAGTATCTACCAGGAATAATGAATCATAACCAGTAGTATCTACCAGGAATAATGAATCATAACCAGTAGTATCTACCAGGAATAATGAATAATAACCAGTAGTATCTACCAGGAATAATGAATCATAACCAGTAGTATCCACCAGGAAAAATGAATCATAACCAGTGGTATCTACCAGGAATAATGAATCATAACCAGTAGTATCTACCAGGAATAATGAATCATAACCAGTAGTATCTACCAGGAATAATGAATCATAACCAGTAGTATCTACCAGAAATAATGAATCATAACCAGTAGTATCTACCAGAAATAATGAATCATAACCAGTAGTATCTACCAGAAATAATGAATCATAACTAGTAGTATCTACCAGGAATAATGAATCATAACCAGTAGTATCTACCAGAAATAATGAATCATAACTAGTAGTATCTACCAGGAATAATGAATCATAACCAGTAGAATCTACCAGAAATAATGAATCATAACCAGTAGTATCTACCAGGAATAATGAATCATAACCAGTAGTATCTACCAGAAATAATGAATCATAACCAGTAGTATCTACCAGGAATAATGAATCATAACCAGTA
The DNA here is from genome assembly GCF_036934945.1 of Oncorhynchus masou masou. Classification (NCBI taxonomy): domain Eukaryota; kingdom Metazoa; phylum Chordata; class Actinopteri; order Salmoniformes; family Salmonidae; genus Oncorhynchus; species Oncorhynchus masou. The sequence continues at coordinate 8,591,782 of NC_088228.1, forward strand.
GTATCCACCAGGAATAATGAATCATAACCAGTAGTATCCACCAGGAATAATGAATCATAACCAGTAGTATCTACCAGGAATAATGAATCATAACCAGTAGTATCCACCAGGAATAATGAATCATAACCAGTAGTATCCACCAGGAATAATGAATCATAACCAGTAGTATCCACCAGGAATAATGAATCATAACCAGTAGTATCCACCAGGAATAATGAATCATAACCAGTAGTATCTACCAGGAATAATGAATCATAACCAGTAGTATCCACCAGGAAAAATGAATCATAACCAGTAGTATCTACCAGGAATAATGAATCATAACCAGTAGTATCTACCAGGAAAAATGAATCATAACCAGTAAACACTAATGCTTCATTTGTAAATGACGTCAAAGTGTTGTAATGTGCCCCGACTATCCGTAAATTTAAAAAAATGTTTTTTGAAAATGGTTCCTTCTGGTTTGCTTCACATAAGGAATTTGAAATGATGTATACGTTTACTTTTGATACTAAAGTATATTTAAAACCAAATTATTTTAGACTTTTCTCAAGTAGTATTTTTCTGGGTGACTTTCACTTGAGTCATTTTCTATTAAGGTATCATTACTTTTACTCACATATGACAATTTCAGACAACTGGGTACTTTTTCCATCAGTGATTTTGGTATATATATATATGGTATATATGGTATATACCATATATATATATCATATAAAGTAATAATGGCCAGTATCCAATCCAACAATTTACGTATGGATTTTCTTACTATCGTAACGATATGTACGTTCAACCTTTTAGCTGCTATCTGGCTCCATACATCTGTGGCATTGTGTTGTGTGACAAAACTGCGTATTCTAGAGTGGTATTTTATTGTCCCCAGCACAAGGTGCACCTGTGTAATGATACTGCTGTTTAACAACGCGTGTTGATATGCCACACCTGTCAAATGGATGGATTATCTTGGCAAAGGAGAAATGCTCACTAACAGGGATATTAACAAATTTGTGCGCACAATCTGAGAGCAATAATTTTTTGGGAGCATATGGAACATTTCTGGGATCTTTTATTTCAGCTCGTGAAAAATGGGACCAACACTTTACATGTTGCGTTTATATTTTTGTTCAGTATATATTGAGCATTTTTGCTGACCACTGGGCAATGTCCGGTCCCCCTACCAAGATGGGCCGGCCCGGTTTTCTAATTGGCTGAGTTTATGTGGCGCAAATTTCCATTCAAAGTCAAACGCGCAAATGTGAGACCCGCTCTGACTCTTGTCAGTCACTCAGTCAAAACTGAAAAACGGAATGGTGGTGCCGACAAAGCAGAAACCCAAAAAGGGCCATTGTAGCCTACGCTGCTAAATGTGTAAAATTAACAGAATTATTTGCTAAAACTTCTGGTTCTGCTGGTCCAAGTCATGCGCCCGTGTCTGTGGGTGCAGTAGACGTAGGAAGAAAACAGAGAGACGCACCGCACCACTCAGGCACGTTAACCACGTTCTCATCCACAGTTATTATGCAAGTAAAGTCATTCAAATAAATCCCAACAGCTGTAATGGAAACAGGAAGTGTCAGTACAATTTTATAAATTCCGACAGATAATTTATTCATTCGACATGGTGAGATATTTTTGTGTCGGTAAAATGAATTATGCGAGAAATGGCGGTGAAAACGCCTTTATATGCAAATATTGATATAATAACCATAATATCGAAGTAAACTTGGGAGTCAAGCGATGACATGGTGTGTGGTCCTCCCACGGAATGAGTTTGATGCTCCTAGCCAATCAATGTCGAGGGTCATCTGGTGACATGAAGATCGATGCATGACAGTCGTTTGACAAATACAAATATTCTCGCTCTTATCCATGATAATCTAATCATGTAGAATATCCTACCTGCAGAGTCTACCCACACTGTATCTGCGAGCCGTTGGCTAGAGTGCACGTGCCAAATCCAGATGAGGCACATTTGCTATTTAATGCACGAGTTTGTGACAAAACCATCGGCACAGTTGAACGTGAGATGGAAACAGATTGAATATTTAATTTTTCTCCATTTTCTGTGCACCGCGTAATTATGTACTTATTATTATCCACAACAAGCGCATTTGGTGGAAACACACCACTACCTTTACATGGACACTAATAATTCGATATTAAACGGTTTATGGTAGTAGGCAGATTATGCAATAGTCTTGTAAACACTTTACACTGCTTATTTTGACCGGCGTAAAGTCAAAATCGAAGTAAACGTACGCCGATTAAAACACCGGGTTTTCTGAACAATATTTTGAATTATTAGGACAAGTAAACGCCTTGCCCGGTGTTTCAGCGCTGTATCTGATCTGCGCGTGTCCCAGCAGCGGAGCGAGCCTCTCCTTACCTCGGAACTACTGAATGTAGGCGTAGTAGAAGTCGTTTTCAAATACAAACGTTATAAATCCGAAATCAGAATCAAATATGCTTCCCAAAAATAACATGTTCGTTGTACTTGAACGTTTATTTTGATTGGCGATATTCTGCATTTTTCAGTGCCATCAGGTAAACCGATTTCAGATGTGTCCATGGAAGTGTAAGAGGATCGTTCTTCTTGCAAATCATGTAAACGTTTTAATCGAACTATTATATAAATCTGTCTATACACAATAATCGCATTATTATGTGCATGTAACCGACTGCTGGGAAAATGTGCATATTTGATAATATTCGCATGAAACTCAGTCGCCAATTGGATGGAAACCTGGCTACTACAGAACCGGTATACAATACAACGTTCACGTAGGGGTGGTAATCTTGAATTTAGTCTTCTCCAGACAGAATGCAGGTGGATGTTATATTTAAAAACTCTCCGCCCATCAGGAATGAATGAAGAATTGTAATTGAAATGTTTTCTGTAACTTGTATATTGCACCTTATTGGTGTTCGATACCCCCATCTAGTGGTCTCAATAGCTCACTTCTCTGTCACAATCCTGTATTTTTTTTATACTGAAGAAATGTTCACATGGAATATGTAAACGCAATAATTGATGATATTTTTCTGTCTGCATTAGTGCATTTTGTATATAATCTAGATCATGCATTATATTGTACTCGATACTGATTCATAGAATTTTTGTATTTTCTTGCTTGATCATGTGACATGCAATTATCCTTGAAATACAGCAGGGGAGATGGGGGTACCTAGTCAGTTGAACAACTGAATGCCTCCAACTGAAATGTGTCTCCAACTGCATTTAACCCAACCCCTCTGAATCAGAGAGGTGCAGGGGGGTTCCTTAATCAACATCCACGTCTTTAGGCACAGAAAAAGCCATATCTCAGACTGGCCAATAAAAAGAAAAGATTAAGATGGGCAAAATAACACAGACACTGGACAGAGGAACTCTGCCTAGAAGGCCAGCATCCCAGAGTCGCCTCTTTACTGTTGACGTTGAGACTGGTGTTTTGCGGGTACTATTTAATGAAGCTGCCAGTTGAGGACTTGTGAGGTGTCTGTTCCTCAAACTAGACACTCTAATGTACTTGTCCTCTTGCGCAGCGTGTACCGGGGCCTCCCATTCCTCTTTATATTCTGGTTAGAGCCAGTTTGCGCTGTTCTGTGAAGGGAGTAGTATACAGTGTTGTACAAGATCTTCAGTTTCTTGTCAATTTCTCACATAGAATAGCCTTCATTTCTCAGAAAAAGTATAGACTGACAAGTTGCAGAAGAAAGTACTTTGTTTCTGGCCATTTTGAGCCTGTAATCGAACCCACAAATGCTGATGCTCCAGATACTCAACTAGTCTAAAGAGAGTAGTATACGGTGTTGTACAATATCTTCAGTTTCTTGTCAATTTCTCACATAGAATAGCCTTCATTTCTCAGAAAAAGTATAGACTGACAAGTTGCAGAAGAAAGTACTTTGTTTCTGGCCATTTTGAGCCTGTCATCAATCCCACAAATGCTGATGCTCCAGATACTCAACTAGTCTAAAGAAGGCCCGTTTTATTGCTTGTTTAATCAGAACAATAGTTTTCAGCTGTGCTAACATAATTGCAAAAGGATTTTCTAATTAACAATTAGCCTTTTAAAATGATAAACTTGGATTAGCTAACACAACATGCCATTGGAACACAGGAGTGATGGTTGATGATAATAGACCTCTGTGCGCCTATGTAGATATTCCATTAAAAATCTGCTGTTTCCAGCTACAACAGTCACTTACAACATTAACAATGTCTACACTGTATTTCTGATAAATTTGACATTACTTTAATGGACAATTTTTTTTTTGTGCTTTTCTTTCAAAAACAAAATCTCTAAGTGACCCCAAACGTTTGAATGCTAGTGTGTGTGTATGTGTGTATATATATATATATCACATTTACATAAGTATTCAGACCCTTTACTCAGTACTTCGTTGAAGTACCTTTGGCAGTTATTACAGCTTCGAGTCTTCTTGGGTATGATGCTACAAGCTTGGCACACCTGTATTTGGGGAGTTACTCCCATTATTCTCTGCAGATCCTCTCAAGCTCTGTCAGGTTGGATGAGGAGTGTTGCTGCACAGCTATTTTCAGGTCTCTCCAGAGATGTTCAATATGGTTTAAGTCCGGACTCTGGCTGGGCCAATCAAGGACATTCAAAGACTTGTCCCGAAGCCGAAGCTGCGTTGTCTTGGCTGTGTGCTTAGGGCTGTTGTCCTTTTGGAAGGTAAACCTTTGCCCCAGTCTGAGGTCCCGAGCGCTCTGGAGCTTCACAGTAGGTTTCCTCTAGAGCGCTCAGCATGGCATTCAGGCCAAAGAGTTCAAACATGGTTTCATCAGCCCAGAGATTCTTGTTTCTCATGGTCTGAGAGTCTTTAGGTGCCTTTTGGCAAACGCCAAGCGGGCTGTCATGTGCCTTTTACTGTGGGGACATTTCTGTCTGGCCACTCTACCATAAAGGCCTGATTGGTGGAGTGCTGCAGAGATAGTTGTCCTTCTGGAAGGTTCTCCCATCTCCACAGAGGAACTCTAGAGCGCTATCAGAGTGACAATAAGGTTCTTAGTCACCTCTCTGACACCTCTCTCCCCCGATTGGTCAGTTTGGCTGGGCAACCAGCTTTCGGAAGAGTCTTGGTGATTCCAAACATCTTCCATTTAAAAATGATGGAGGCCACTGTGTTCTTGGGGACCTTCAATGCTGCAGAAATGTTGGGGTAACCTTCCCCAGATCTGTGCCTCGACACAATCCTGTCTCGGCGCTCTAAGGACAGTTCCTTTAACCTCATGTCTTGGCTTTTTCTCTGACATGCACTGTCAACTGTGGGACCTTAGACAGGCGGGTGCCTTTCCAAATCATGTCCAATCAATTGAATTTACCACAGGTGGACTCCAATCAAGTTGTGGAAACATCTCAAGGATGATCAATGGAAACAGGATGCACCTGAGCTCAATGTCAAGTCACATAGCAAAGGGGCTGAATACTTATGTAAATAAGAAATTTCAGTTTTTGTTTTTTCATACATTTGCAAACATTTCTAAAAATCAGTTTTTGCTTTGTCATTATGGGGTATTGGGTGTAGATTGATGAGGCTTTTGTTTATTTATTTAGTCAATTTAAGAATAAGGCTAACTTAACCAAATGTGGAAAAAGTCAAGGGGTCTGAATACTTTCCAAAGGCACTGTATTTAATAGTATTTAATAGCAATTAACACGTAGGAGTGACAGACAGAGTGACAACAGAGGAGCACAAGGAGAAGCAAAGACTGTGAAAGAGACAGACAGACAGACAGACAGACAGACAGACAGACAGACAGACAGACAGACAGACAGACAGACAGACAGACAGACAGAGTCAGCAGAGAAGATGCAGAGACAGATTGCACAACAGGAAGGCAACAGAGGCGCTGTTAGTGGTGAGTTGTATCTCCAGTAGTGCTTTTACATGTTGTATTTGTCTTAAACATAAGCTGGTTAAAAAAGGAGTGTTTCACCGTCACTGGTACAGTAAAAGATGAGAAACGCTGTACTATAGTTGCCTATGTTGTGTCAGTAGTATTACAGCCTTGTGTGTGTGTGTGTGTGTGTGTGTGTGTGGGTGTGGGGGGGGGGGGGGATTTATGTCCCAGTCTGCCCCTGCTATATAGCCAACCTTATGGTTGCTTATGTTACTAAAGCATTATACATAACTAGCGAAACCGAAAAATAGGAACAAGTTCAGTAATTGGCATAAGGTCAATTTGAGGTCGACCGTTCTTTATTTCCTATTGTTAGCAGGGATATGAATTTACCAAGTGCCTCTTGAATCTAATGTCGCAATATCATTCCCATTCACTAAGGACGAGATCTTTTTTTATCTTTACTAAACCAGGCAAGTCAGTTAAGAACAAATTATTATTTACAATGACGGCCTAGGAACAGTGGGTTAAATGCCTTGTTCAAGGGCAGAACGACAGCTTGCGACTTTTCGGTTACTAGTCCACTCGAACCTCTAGGCTACCTGCCGCACCAAAACCAATAGCATGTTGATACAAATCTATTAGGAGCATGAATAAAGTTTGAGGAATTTTTTTAAGGAAAATAATATGTTCCTTATTTCTTGTGTCAGATTGATCAACATTACTCTGTGTATAGTTGCCAAATGAAATGTGCTTTTGCAAGAGCCTGTGGGGACCAAACGTTTTATATGGACTGGTCAAATATTATTATTAATATTTAGTCATATTTAGGGAGATTTATATTTTCCACAAATGTTGTGATAAGCCTTATTTGTATTTCGGCAACTATATAATTTGGATTGGTGTGTCATTGATATGCAATCTTGCCTTTTTTTTTTGTTGATGTGGCATAAATTGGCCTAAATAACAATATAAATGATCCATTGATTCAGGTTAGCTATATAGTAGCTTCAAAATATGTTTTATCTCACGGAATCATTGCATTCATACTTACAGCTAAGCATTTACCCCGGTTGTTAATGTAACATATCCGGTTGACCTTTATAATTAGCCGCTTTCATTTCGCGAACAAACCGAGTGGACGGCTGGACCGGATCGAAGGAACGAGAATCAAAGGGCATATCGGAAAGGATCCTCGAAACACATTGTTGGCCTGTCTCGAGAGCGATATTGGGAATGTTTTCCTTGTCAACATCCGTCCAACCACAGGTAAACAACAAAAGAAGTAGCTAGTTAGCAGTAGCGAAGTGTTGTTGACCAGTTAACGTTACAGTAACTAGTTAAGTCATAGTAAATACTAAATTAACCTTAGCTAGTCCTTTATTCGCAAGTAGTGATGTCTATATAACATTGAGTAATGCTATTGACCCCCCCCCCCAAAAAAAATATATATATATATATATATATATATCGAAGTTTTCAGGGATATCTTGTACATTTTCAAAAGGTTTTAAAATATACTTTTCATCTGTAAAAGGTCATTGGTTAGCTAGATGAGTTAACTTGACCCAGGGTTTGTTTGTGGTCTCCTTGGGGTAGTTGCAGCAATCTATGTCAATCTCACAGCTAAATGAGCTATCTTAAAGTTATGTCCAGCCAACCTTACTTCACAACTGAGAAGAAACTCCTGAAATGTAAGTTAGCTAGCTAGTTTATGCTACTATTACGGAATGGCAGGTGGACAGCTTGCTACATTGCAGCGAGGTCTGGACCCGACATGGATCATGATGGAGAGGCAGTCAGGGGTCTGTAGAATAGTATCCCAAGAGCCTTTATTTTAGTGCAGCAGTGCTGTAGGAGGCTATAATAGCTAGCTGGCTGAACTTGATTACTGATTTGTGAAATAATGTAGCTAGACAGTTGTTGGTTTTGTGGCACCTGTGTAGTCTGTTCTGATCCTCATGAGTAGACACTGTCACCTAGAGGGCTGCTGGTGTCAAATCCCAGGTACCGTCTCCTGCCGGTGTGCCCTTGAGCAAAGTATTTTACTCATATAAAGCTCCAGGGGCGGCTGGATGAGCTAATATTAGCCTGACCACAATCTGATTTTCAAACATGTTTGATACACTCAAAAGCCATGTACTGAATAAGAACAGAATAATTTACTTTTTTTTGTGCTTTTTATTGAGATTTAAAAAACCATCAATGTAATACGACTGACATTTTACTGCAGTAAACTTACACAATTTAGTCACTGAAAACAACTCATTCATACTACCCTCAGACATTAAAATGTCACCGACAAGACGATAACATGATTATAGAAAATGTTGACTAAAATGTGAAGACTCAATTGAGACCAACCTAGAAAAATCTCACACAAGCTGTCCCCGTTTCAAATGTTACTCCTCTGGGCCCAGTTTTCCAAAAGCATTTTAAGGCTACGTTCATGAGAACCATAGGATCCTATGGCTCGAACTATGAACTTCGCCTTAAGATGCTTTTGGAAAACTGGGCCCAGGTACAATCAAAAAGTAGTTATCAGGACTGGCAGCCAACGAAGTACAGTAGTCTAAATCCTAAAGATCTGAGTAATGTTAAGAAAACTACAAGGATAATATAAGTGAACAAAACCCTCACAGAAGTGAATGTCTGTACATCTTAATGGATACATTTTTAGGGATGTTGAATTGAAAGTTGCACAGTCCAAATAACAACCATTTTAACCCCATAAAAAGGTGAATGCAATATCTACACTGAACAAAAATAAAAATTCAACATGAAGTGCAGTTCATATAAGGAAATTAGTCAATTGAAATAAATGAATTAGACCTTTTTTATCTATGGATTTCACATGACTAGGAATAGATATGCATCTTTTGGTCACAGATACCTTTAAAACAAGCAGGGGTGTGGCTCATAACCAGTCAGTATTTGCCTCATGCAGCATGACATCTCCTTCGTATAGAGTTGATCAGGCTGTTGATTGTGGCCTGTGGAATGTTGTCCCACTCCTCTTAAATGGCTGTGTGAAGTTGTTGGATATTGGCGGAACCTGGAACATGCTGTTGATCCAGAGGATCCCAAATGTGCTCAATGGGTGACATGTCTGGTGAGTATGCCGGCCATGGGATAACTGGTACATTTACAGCTTCCAGGAATTGTGTACAGATCTTTGACTTGGGGCTGTGCATTTTCATGCTGAAACATGAGGTGATGGTGGCAGATACATGGCACAACAATGGGCCTCCGGATGTTGTCACACTATCTCTGTGCATTCAAATTACCATCGATAAAATGAAATTGTGGCAATAGCTCTGGTGAACATTGCTGCAGTCAACATTGCATACGCAACTTGTGTGACGAAACCCCACATTTTAATGGTCGTTTATGTCCCCAGCACAAGGTGCACCTGTGTAATGATCATGCTGTTTAATCAGCTTCTTGATATGGCACACCTGTCTGGTGGATGGATTTATCCTAGCAAAGGAGAAATGCTCACTATCAGGAATGTAAACACACTTTTTGCACAATTTGAGTTGCTTTTTGTGCGTATTTAAAATGTCTGATTTTATTTCAGCTCATGAAACATGGGAGCAACACTTTACATGCTGCGTTTTTTTTCTTTTTTCTGTGTATGTTCATGACAGTGGTCACCCTAACAGGCCACCCTCATCTGGTCATGTAGTTTTCTATCAAAAATTAGGCTATACTGGCACACACATTTTTACAAACTAGATAAAGGGGTACCGTCGCTGGCTGAGCTGTCGCCAAACATTATCCTGCTTATGGCACCGATAAAGCTATTACAGTCACTGGGGGTAACTGGCTTCGTGGTGACTTCTCTATATTCTTCCCCGTTTCATTTTCTTCATCCACCCTCCCCGTTTCATCTTCCTGATCACTTTCTTCTACTGGTGGAAATCCCGCTTCCTCTGTTTTTTCTTTGGTGTGAAAGTTGCATTTGACTGGAGGTTCACCGTTGTCCTTATTCTGCTCTGCCCCCCTCTTAACTTTGTTTGCTGCACCAGGGGGACGGCCCCTTTTCCGTGGGGGACCATCATAGATGAGGGACTTGGTGGCATCCTCCGTCTTGCGTGGGCGACCTCTTCCCCTGGGTTCAGTGACTGGAGAATCATTGCGTGGATAGATACGCGGCCTTCCGGGGGGCCGCCTTAGTTGGCTTTCCAGTTTATCCTCTTCCCCCTTGGGTGTTAGGCTCTTCCTTATCGATTCAACTTTACTGGGCCGGCCACACTTATTAGGGGAGGGGGCAACCACTTTTCGGGGTCGGCCACGCAGTGGCTTCATCACCTTCAGTATCTTGGGTTGTGTAAATACTGATCCTTTCGGCCTCCCTCTCTTAGGTGGTATGGGGCTGCCCAGTAACTTGGAAATGGATCCTTTCGGCCTCCCTCTCTTAGGCGTTATGTGGCTTGCCCAGAGAAAGCTAGTGGGGTCACTGGGGGTAACTGGCTTCTTGGGGTCTTCTCTATATTCCACCTTCCACTTTTCACTTTCTTGATCCACCCTCCCGGTTTCATCTTCCTGATCACTTTCTTCCACTGGTGGAAATCCTGCTTCCTCGCTTTTTTCTTTGGCGTGGAAGGAGCGTTTGACTGGAGGTTCACCGTTGTCCTTATTCTGCTCTGCCCCCCTCTTAACTTTGTTTGCTGCACCAGGAGGACGGCCCCTTTTCCTTGGGGGAACATCATAGATGGGGGACTTGGTGGCAGCAGCGTCAGTCTTGCGAGGGCGACCTCTTCCCCTGGGCTCAGTGACTGGAGGATCATCGCAGGGATAGATACGTGGCCTTCCGCATGGTCTTCTTGGTTGGCTTTCCAGTTTCTTTAGCTCTTCTTCCTCATCGGGTGTTAGTATCTTCTTTGGCCTTCCCCTTTTCAATTGAGCTATACTGGGCCGGCCATGCTTATCAAGGGAGAGGTCAACCACATCTCGAGGTTGGCCTCGCGGCGGCTCACCCGTTGCCTTCAGTATCTTGGGTTGTGTAAACACTGATCCTTTAGGTCTACCTCTCTTAGGTGTTATGGTGCTACCCAGTAACTTGGAGACTGATCCTTTAGGTCTACCTCTGTTAGGTGTTATGGGGCTACCCAGTAACTTGGAGACTGATCCTTTAGGTCTACCTCTGTTAGGTGTTATGGGGCTAGCCCCTAACTTGGAGACTGATCCTTTAGGTCTACCTCTCTTAGGTGTTATGGGGCTACCCAGTAACTTGGAGACTGATCCTTTAGGTCTACCTCTGTTAGGTGTTATGGGGCTAGCCCCTAACTTGGAGACTGATCCTTTAGGTCTACCTCTGTTAGGTGTTATGGGGCTAGCCCCTAACTTGGAGACTGATCCTTTAGGTCTACCTCTGTTAGGTGTTATGGGGCTAGTCCCTAACTTGGAGACTGATCCTTTAGGTCTACCTCTCTTAGGTGTTATGGGGCTAGCCCCTAACTTGGAGACTGATCCTTTAGGTCGACCTCTCTTAGGTGTTTTGTGGCTTGCCCAGAGAAAGCTAGTGGGGTCACTGGGGGTAACTGGCTTCTTGGGATCTTCTCTATATTCCACCTTCCACTTTTCACTTTCTTGATCCACCCTCCCGGTTTCATCTTCCTGATCACTTTCTTCCACTGGTGGAAATCCTGCTTCCTTGCTCTTTTCTTTGGCGTGGAAGGAGCTTTTGACTGGAGGTTCACCGTTGTCCTGATCCTGCTCTGCCCCCCTCTTAAATTTGTTTGCTGCACCAGGGGGACGGCCCCTTTTCCGTGGGGGACCACCATAGATGGGGGACTTGGAGGCATCCTCCGTCTTGCGTGGGCGACCTCTTCCCCTGGGTTCAGTGACTGGAGAATCATTGCGTGGATAGATACGCGGCCTTCCGAGTGGCCGCCTTAGTTGGCTTTCCAGTTTATTTCTATCCTCTTCACCCTTGGGTGTTAGGCTCTTCCTTGTCGATTGAACTTTACTGGGCCGGCCACGCTTCTTTGGGGAGGGGTCAACTGGTTTTCGTGGTAGGCAAGCCGCCGCGAGGCCGATCACCTTCAGCATCTTGGTTTTCATAAACACTGATCCTTTAGGTCTACCTCTTTTAGGTGTTGAGGGGTTACCATTCGACAAGGATTTATCCGACTTGGAGACTGATCCATTTTTGGGTGGCCTACCCCTTCCCCTCTTAGGTATTGAGGGGTTACCATTCGACAAGGATGTATCTGACTTGGAGACCGATCCATTTTTGGGTGGCCTACCCCGCCCCCTTTTAGGTGTTGCGAGGTTACTATTGGACAAGGCTTTATCTGACTCTTCACTGCCAGCAACATCTACCTGCACTTCAGATTTGGTTGCCTCTTCTTCTACTTCCATTTTAATCTCCATTCCTTCTATTATTTCATCCTGATTCAGTGCCATTCTCCGATGGACCTGTGATCTCCAGGTGCAACCCACTGTAAAAGACATTGACATGGTTACTTATAAAAAAAACATGTAAATTGCCCTGAAATGAAAGACAGATCTACCCAAAGATTTTTTTCTTCTTCTTCTGATTCCATGCAATTGTATTAGGACAGCAATAAGGTCAGTGATTTGAAATCGGATATCATTAAGCTGGTCGGCCAATATGGTTTGTTGTAAAGGCTGACCTAACCTTAGTTGGGTTAAATAACTACACTTTATAGGGTTAGGGTTCTCACACGGTCATATTTCCATGTTACAGAGCTTGTTTGCGGAAAACAGGCAGACATGTACTCGTGCTAATTGGCTAACTGCTTCTCCGAACACCTGTGTAAATGGAAGCATGATGCCACTAATGTGTTGTCACTGAAATGTTGGCTGCAACTGTGTGAACAGTAACTGTATATTTAGCATTTGCTTGTTATTTTGTGGTATGAAAGTAGAGGGCTTTGTTTCTAGAACCGTACAGCAATTGAGAATCGATTCACGTTTAGATGGGAGTATTTGGTTGTTTTGGCTGCCAGAGCTAATTCGCCTCTAAACAGAACATGTAAGGTGTAACGTTTAGGGTGGGCTCAGCTCCCCTGAATGCAACAAGTTGAACTTGAGGGGGCTCTAAATAATGCTAATTTGAACCATTCTATTTGTTTCAAATGCAGTGGTAAATATTTTAGTTGTAAATATGGAGAAAAACGTGGTTTAAACCATTTATATCCACGTGGCTACACAGTCTTCCTGTCCATGAATGGTACTGTAGAATTCTATCTCTGGCTGGAAAGTGGCACTGTCCACTTGGTGCTGAATTTCGGCCCAGGCTGTTCTTTTAAAAATGCATAGATTTTCCTTTGTACTTCCTAATTTGCCATTTGTTTGCCATGCGTCCTTGATTTAAAAAAAATAAAAAAAAGGTTTATTCCAATGCATTAGATTAATCCGTTGATTCATCATCGTTTGCTTTTGTCAGTCAGCTGTTTTTTAGAGCACTCATTGCTTTGTTATTCAGGTGCGCCACAGAATGTTGAGAAGTAGATATTTAGACAACGAGACTCCAACATGCATCCAATCCATTCAACAAGCATATGTTAATGACAGTGGGCCTATAGTAGTTGACTCTTTCCATTAGAACCATTCAATGGCATGGGCCTTCATTATTTTGGATTGTGCACCCATGATAATGTATCATAGGTATAGTGCACGTTCCGAGATCGCCAAGATCCAGAATTTTGTTCAGGGTTTAAGTTCAATTGTTAAATGCTTAATAATGACAACACTCATTAATGTAAGGAAAGGTAGCATTCAATTAATGAATTATGGACAACTTATCAACTAGGGTGTAAACGTGTTTTTATTCAACTGTTGTAGGCCTATTATATTGAACGTAGACTACCTGTTTGTGTAAAATTGTCTAGTCTGAGGGCAGGCTACACCGGCAGTGGTGTAGGACTAGTGGAGGGTAAACTCCATTTACCCATCTTTTTCAGAAAAATAGGGAAGCGTTACTTTTTTCCACGACCAGTATTCAGTTTACCCATCAATGTTCCCTTGTTTTTTCAGGCACTGAGCAAATTTCAGGTCTGCTGAGAGCAAACCTGAACATAGAAAATTCTGCACGTTTTACTGTGAACAACTGAGGTTGTACCCGCGTTAAGTTACAACAGTGGCCAAGTAGGCTACTGTGGCTATTTGATCATAATGTAGGCCTACCATCAAAAACAATGGAGAGAAATTCATCCCATAACATTTTAACATAGAACAGCTATTTATCATTTAGCCTACAGTAGCAGCCAATGTGTGGTGTTCAATGAGGCCTACATTACATGAGAATGAACTAAAAAAAAAAAAACATGCAGGGCTTGACAATAATCCTTCAGACAAGGTGATGACTGAAAATGTTAAAATGCAATAAACCACTTTACAAAATAAAATGCCTTAGTATTCCTAGGGCCCACCGGGAAGGCAGAGTTTGTACTTTCAGACACACAAAATGTTTCATAATTGCAACAGTTCGCTGAATCGGGTGCACCTACCGAAAACAGCCCGAGATGAATAAAATAAGTAAATAGGAACAAGGCTTTATCTTATTTTTTTTTACAGGAATGTTTGTCAATCGACTATGAATGCGTTGGAGATCGACCGCTGCTCTGAGTGAAGTTCAATCTTCGTGTTTCTCTGCAGAATAATATTCGTGACCGGCAGTCCCGGGGCTAAAGTTTAGAAATTGTTACCCACCAAAAAAACTAACCGTTTAACCACTACGTCACCAGTAGGCATATTTTGACGTTCATGGTAATACACATTATAATGTAGTCTAATAAATTGACCGTGTGTGTGTGTGTGTTATGGTGACCATCCTGTTTTCCCGGGACAGTTTCAGCCTAATTTCAGGTCGTCCGACTTTACAAGTATCAAAACAAGTTTTAAAAAATTAAGCAAAACACATCCATTGCTGTAGACTTGATCAATATGAGCATAATCAATGGCAATGGCCGAGAATGTCATTAGGGACACTTCATTGTGTTTCGTAAACAGATGTCTTTCTATTCCTATGAAATGGCGCGAATATAATGCAATGAAACTGATTTGATGCTGGGGTTATTTGAGTGGACGAACATGCAGTTAGTTTACTTTAAGTATTTTTTTTGACAAACATTAAGACGACTTGTTGTGTTTATGAAAAAAAATAATAATAAAGTAATTGTTGACGTCTTTATTTAGGCCAATAAGACCACGAATTGCACGATGTAATTCGCACTCTGAACATTAGCACGGTAGCTAACGTTATACCATGTTGATTGTTAATTATGACATTGAACGTTTTTAGGATATCAAATGCTTTTGCATGGCATAAATGTCCACATTGTGTTATTCTACCCACACAACACACGTATTACACAAGCAACAAAGCAGTATGATGAGAAAAGGCGTATATTATGCATAAGCCCGGTTTGCAACAAAAAAAAAACGCAAGTGTCTCCAACGTTAACGCTACTGATGTTAGCGAGTAGCTAACGTTAGCTAGCAACACCACAGCTGCAGGGAGAAACATTTGTGTCCGACGTTAGCAGGCAAGCCAGCTCGTATAGCGTTTAACCTCAACAGTGCCGCCAGAATTGTAGATTACACAAAAGTGCATGGTAGTAAAGCTAGCTGTAGACAGGTTGGATAATCAATTATGCTAGCTAGCGTTAGCTTTGTTTGCTAATTACATGAGCTCCTTGATTACTATTTTTATGTAACCTTTTATTTAGCTCCTTGATTTGCTAACGTTAGTTGAGTTTAAGAAAACATTTAAATATACGGCATTCATGCATTACCTTGGGAAAATCCTTCGTTTCACCACATGAAGCTCTATAAATGGTTCTCTGTCGTTGTTGTTAGCCACCACGTCTGAGGAGACAAAAAAAAGCTTAAATCTTTACAACCGAATTTGAATTTGCAACCGCTTCCGGTCCACCCGAGGTTCATCGAACTAAGTGCAAATTATAGTCTTAAAAAAAAAATTGTAAAAAAAAAACATTTTAATTTCCGATTCTACCACAGATAAAATGGCTTCGTTATCAGTATTTTTTCCTCTACTTTGTTCTTCTGTGGGGTTTCATGACGATTGGCATGATTTTGTTCTGCTCATAGTATTTACTATAGGATACTGGCCATTATTACTTTATATGATATATATATATATATATATCTCATAATCACTGATGGAAAAAGTACCCAATTGTCATACTTGAGTAAAAGTAATGATACCTTAATAGGAAATTACTCAAGTGAAAGTCACCCATAAAAATACTACTTGAGAAGTCGAAAATGAGTTGGTTTTAAATATACTTTAGTATCAAAAGTATACATAATTTCAAATTCCTTATGAAGCAAACCAGAAGGAACCATTTTCAAAAAACGTTTTTTTTTTTTTAAATGTACGTATAGTCGGGGTACATTCCAACACTTTGACTTAATTTAGAAATGAAGCATTAGTGTTTACTGGTTATACTTTGGGAGAGTTCCACATTGTGCATGACTGTGTTGTGGGACACAGTTTAAAATTGTTTCATACTAAACAGCAATTAGCGTGTGTGAGCTGATGTATTCCTGTTGTGTGTTGCCTGACAGGTCACTGTCCCCCTGAGTCACCTGATCAATGCCTTCCAATACCTGAAGACTGCAGTGGGCAGCAGCAATGCCGCTGCTAAACCTCAGCATAGAGAGCATGCCTTGGAACAGGACTTGCAGAGCACAGAGGTAAATGCACATGCACACGGCCTACAGCTTGCAGATCTGCAAAGCAGCTGGCAATACTGTTCTGTCCAACTGTCATGGGCAGCCTAGCCATGGAAAACAAGGGGATTTCTGTATCCATAAGTGGCCATATACATTGCTTTCGGGAAGTATTCAGACCTCTTGACTTTTCCACATTTTGTTACATTACAGCCTTATTCTAAAATGGATAAAATATGTTTTCCCTCAATCGACACACAATACCCCAGAATGACGAATCGAAGCAGGTTTTTAGACATTTTTGCTAATTTATTACAAATTAAAAAAAACATGCCTTATTTACATAAGTATTCAGATCCTTTGCTATGAGACTCGAAATTGAGCTCAGGTGCATCCTTGAGTTGTTTCTACAACTTGGAGTCCAATTTAATTGATTGGACATGATTTGGAATGGCACACACCTGTCTATATAATGTCCCACAGTTGACAGTGCATGTCAGAGCAAAAACCAAGCCATGACGTCAAATGAATTTTCCGTAGAGCTCCAAGACAGGATTGTGTTGAGGCACAGATCTGGGGAAGGGTACCCCAACAATTATGCAGCATTGAATATCCCCAAGAACACAGTGACCTCCATCATTCTTAAATGGAAGAAATTTGGAACCACCAAGCATCGGCCGGCCGGTCAAACTGAGCAATCGGGGGAGAAGGGCCTTGGTTGGGGAGGTGATCAAGAACCTGATGGTCACTCTAACAGAGCTCTAGAGTTCCTCTGGTGGAGTGCTGCAGAGATGGTTATCCTTCTGGAAGGTTCTCCCATCTACACAATCAGGCCTTTATGAAAGAGTGACCAGATGGAATCCATACCTCAGTAAAAGGCACATGACAGCCCCCTTGGAGTTTGCCAAAAGACACCTAAAGACTCTCGGACGATGAGAAACAAGATTCTCTGGTCTGATGAAACCAAGATTGAACTCTTTGGCCTGAATGCCAAGCGTCACATCTGGAGGAAACCTGGCACCATCCCTACAGTGAAGCTTGGTGGTGGCAGCGTCATGCTGTGGGGATGTTTTTCAGGGACTGGGATGATCATAATCAAGGGAAAGATGAATGGAGCAAAGTACAGAGATCCTTGATGCAAACCTGCTCCAGAGCGCTCAAACTTGGGCGACGGAACCTCCCCAAATACAGGTGTGCCAAGCTTATTTGCCTACCTCCTCATGCCTTTTGCACACAATGTATATAGACTTTTTCTTTTTTTTTCTACTGTGTTATTGACTTGTTTATTGTTTACTCCATGTGTAACTCTGTGTTGTCTGTTCACACTGCTATGCTTTATCTTGGCCAGGTCGCAGTTGCAAATGAGAACTTGTTCTCAACTAGCCTACCTGGTTAAATAAAGGTGAAATAAAAAAATAAATTGTAGCGTCATACCCAAGAAGACTTAAGGCTGTAATCGCTGCCGAAGGTGCTTTAACAAAGTACTGAGTGACTGGTGATATTTTAGTGTTTTTTTTATTTGTAGTAAATTTGCTAAAATTTCTAAACCTATTTTTGCTTTGTCATTATGGTGTATTGTGTGTAGATTGAGGGGGGGTTTAATCCATTTTAGAATAAGGCTGTAACGTAACAAAATGTGTTAAAAATCAAGGGGTCAGAATGCACTGTGTCTGTAACCTTTTGAAATGTTTGAATCCTTTTAAAATGTAATATAATTTGTGGATTCAAATGAAGCATTTTAAAGTGTGTTCTGTGTGTGTACCTGTACTTTATATATACCTGTACTGTACTGGTATCCTTTTGTATATAGACAAGTTTTTATTTTATTTGACCATTTATTTAACTTGGCAGGTCAGTTAAACAAATTCTTATTTTCAATGACTGCCTAGGAACAGTGGGTTTAACTGCCTTGTTCAGGGGCAGAACGACAGATATTTACCTTGTCAACTCGGGTATTCGATCTTGCAACCTTTCGGTTACCAGTCCAACACTAACCTGTGTGTGTAGCCAAGTTATCATGTGAATTTATTCCTTGTTATTTTTTTAAATTAGTATTTTCTAAAACAATATCTCCACATTGTTGGAAAGGACTGAAAAGTATGCATTTCACTGTTAGTCTACACCTTTTGTTTATGAGGAATGTGACAAATAACATTTGATTTGTATGCGTAGCCCACGTGGAGCCTGAGAGACCTGGGCCTGTCTGACCTGGGCGTGGGGCAGCTGGACGAGCTAATAAGCGCTATGTTACCACGTCTGAGTCAACAGGGGGCGCTGTCCTCATCCAGCCCCAGCCAACAGGCCTGGGGGACCTCTCACCTCTCCTCACATTCCTTCTTCCACAACAAGCATGGTGAGGCAAAGGACACATCGACAGTTGAAGTCGGAAGTTTACATACACTTTGGTTGGAGTCATTAAATCTTTTTTTTTCAACCACTCTGCAAATTTCTTGTTAACAAACTATAGTTTGGAAGTCCGTTAGGACATCTACTTTGTGCATGACACAAGTAATTTTTCCAACAATTGTTTACAGACAGATTATGTCACTTATAATTCACTGTATCATAATTCCAGTGGGTCAGAAGTTTACATGCATTAAGTTGACTGTGCCTTTAAACAGCTTGGAAAATTCCAGAAAATGTCATGGCTTTAGAAGCTTCTGATAGGCTAATTGACATAATTTGAGTCAATTGGAGGTGTACCTGTGGATGTATTTCCAGGCCTACCTTCAAACTCAGTGCCTCTTTGCTTGATATCATATGAAAATAAAAATAAATCAGCCAGTCTGGTTCATCATTGGGAGCAATTTCCAAAGCCTGAAGGTACCACGTTCATTTGTACAAGCAATAGTACGCAAGTATAAACACCATGGGACCACGCAGCTGTCCTACCGCTCAGGAAGGAGACGCTTCTGGGAAGAATCCCAGAACAACAGCAAAGGACCTTGTGAAGATGCTGGAGGAAATGGGTACAACAGTATCTATATCCACAGTTAAACGAGTCCTGTATCGACATAACCTGAAAGGCCGCTCAGCCTTTGCTGCAGGAGGGACTGGTGCACTTCACAAAATAGATGGCATCATGAGGCGGGAAAGAAAATTGTGGCTATAATTGAAGCAACGTCTCACAACATCAGTCAGGAAGTTGAAGCTTGGTCGCAAATGATTCTTCCAAATGGACAATGACCCCAAGCATACTTCCAAAGTTGTGGCAAAATGGCTTAAGGACAACAAAGTCAAGGTATTGGAGTGGCCATCACAAAGCCCTGATCTCAATCCTATAGAAAAATTGTGTGCAGAACTGAAGAAGCGTGTGCGAGCAAGGAGGCCGACAAACCTGACTCAGTTACACCAGCTCTGTCAGGAGGAATGGGACAAAATTCACCCAACTTATTGTGGGAAGCTTGTGGAAGGCTACCTGAAACATTTGACCCAAGTTAAACAATTTTAAAGGCAATGCTACCAAATACTAATTGAGTGCATGTAAACTTCTGACCCACTTTAAAATAAAGTGGTGATCCTAACTGACCTAAAGAGGTGTATGTAAACTTCCGACTTCCACTGTATATAGATAATGACTATAGTAACCCTACTGCTGGTTAGTGAGTAGTAACCCTACTGCTGGTTGATGTGTTTCCCAAAAACTAAATTAATCTTGTACAAATGATGAGTTTAATGCTAAACATGATCTTTTTGTTTTTGGGAAACTCACCCGGTAATTTAACAATTAGCTGTAACCTGATTTCAGATTTATTAGTTTGTGTGTGGGGGGTTGACTGCATGTTATTGCAGTATAGAATACATATGATTTGCTTATGATAAGTGTTTTTTTTGTATAGTACTGATTGATATCTATTATAGAATTAATTTAGTATCATATTTCTATGAACGAGTTGTTATTTGAGACATAGAATCACTAATTAAATCCTAACTATTGGGTGGAATATGCACGTCCAACCCTACTTCCATTGTCCTTGTAGGGTTCTCTGGTGGTAAAATGGGCACCTCCTACCCTGTTTTCTGCAAACAGATCCCTTCCCCTCTTCAGGCAGTTTGTACAGAGCTCCGCTATTGGCCAGGTAATCAAAGATAATTTTATTATATTATTTTGTAATTAAGTGACTAATAAATATCCAGCAAAAATCCCAGCGCAGTTCTCCTGCAAATGCAAGTCAATGTCAACAGTGGCATATGCTTGTGACATCCATTTTAAATGGGAGCTTATTCTACCGTTGCTATTGGTCTATTTTAGAGGCAGAGTTCGTTCAATGAAATGGAGGGCAGGGTGTTTGTCTGCTGTTTTTGACATTCACTCTCCCATATTTGAGTGCGATCATGAACACCTAAACTGCATTCATATTTACCAAACATCTTTCTACATAGAAATGTGTAATTTTGATTTTATATGTGTTGAACATACAGTATGTGTACTTGTTTCCAGTGTGGATCCAGAACAGAGGCTTTAAAACTCTAGGGAAACACAAGCGACTGCAGGCAGGCTTTGAGCGCCACATGGAATCAGATCGCTTTACACCCTTCTTTATGAAGGTGAGACCACTGGTTTGTCTGTACTGTGTCATTCTCTGGAGAGAGTACCTGGGTGTTGTTCATTAGGCCACACCATAGAAAAAATGTTTGAAAATGTTTTACAATGGAAAATGGGGGGGTGGGGGGCGCGTGTGTATTTTTATATCTTATTTGACAAAGACGAATGTTATATCTCAGATGTTTTCCTACTGAACATGCTCCTGGTTTTATTGTAAACATATCTGACTGTTACATTTACATTTAAGTCATTTAGCAGACGCTCTTATCCAGAGCGACTTACAAATTGGTGAATTCACCTTCTGACATCCAGTGGAACAGCCACTTTACAATAGTGCATCTAAATCATTAAGGGGGGGGGGGAGAAGGATTACTTATCCTATCCTAGGTATTCCTTGAAGAGGTGGGGTTTCAGGGGGTTTCAGGTTGTCTCTGACTGTTGTCTCATGCAGGGCCTCCTGACACGTGATAAGGGGATGGAGGTGGACACCTTGGACAAGCTTATGAAGAACAAGAATGTTCCTGATGGGCAGCAAGATTCTTTCAAGACCGGGTTTGCTGAGGGCTTCCTGAAATCCCAAGCTCTGACACAGCGCACACAAGGCAAGTGTACACTATACGACACTACACTACAAGACCAGGGTCATGCTCAGTAAGACACATGGCGAAACGGAAAACCAAAACGGGTGTTCTTTAATGGAACAGCTCAGGTAGTACCTCCTTCAATTTCACAACATTGTCTAATGTTTCTACTGCCTACTTAACATTACCTAGGTGTACGTTATCTTCCAGAAAAATGAAAGTCACCAGCTCTACTCTTCTTGCAGTGAGCATTAAATGACCACGGTTTCAGCTTGCAGGACCCGAAGGCTCACTGCAACGAGATGCATGCCCGCCTTCCCCCGTGTTGAATGAAAGTGGATTGAAACTCATCTTCTCTGCAGACTCTCTGAGGAGGACGAGGCTGATCCTGCTGGTCCTGCTGCTCCTGGGACTCTACGGCCTCTCCAAGACGCCCTTCCTATCGGGTAAAGGCTCCTTTTCATTTTGTCCGTCTCTCTAATCAAACTTGAAGTCCTTCGTTCTAGCATGCAGCTTGGCGTGTACTTTTTAAAGCCGCAATCTGTAGCTCGCGTTTTAGTCAAACTTCACTCTTCGCTGCAGAGGGTTGGGCCAGGTGAAACGTAAACTAGTGTTAAACTGGTCACTCATGGACTATGTATGAATTTTTGAAGCTGTATATTGTCTGTTTTAAAGTAACATTCTTTATAAGTCAATGGGTAGCCTACGTCATTCATTCATTCATTCATTCATTCATTCAAATGACAGTTGAACAGCATCCTAGATTGAGCCTTTACCTCTTTGCTGATGCATTCAGAATTTACACACAAAAGCATGTCTAGCAAGTTTGAGTAATCAAGATAACTTGATGATAATATAGTTTTTTTTTTTTTTTAGTTTACCGAATGCTTCTTAAAGACGGTGATTTGTTGCCAAACTAAAATAAATCTAACCATAGCTAAGAAGGCTTTTGCAGTGTGATTTCCGAGCAGTGTGATTTCGAACCTTAATCTAACCGTTATGGACAGTACGATTCCGAACCACATCAGGCCTGGACTCAGCGGTGGACCCAGTCCACATGAAGAACGTGACGTTTGAGCACGTCAAAGGGGTGGAGGAGGCCAAGAACGAGCTGCAGGAGGTGGTGGAGTTCCTCCGGAGCCCAGAGAAGTTCACCGTCCTCGGAGGGAAACTGCCGAGAGGTGCAGTAGACCTTCAAGCTCTTTTTATGGCCTTTAGTTGATCAGGGTTGTGTTCATTAGGCACAAAATAGAACAAAAAGACTGACTGGAACAAGAAGGACTACGTGGATTTGTCCAGTAAGAAATGTTCATTTTTGTTTTCTGTTTCAAAATGTTTATTAAAAAATGTAACCATTTTTGTGCCCTAATGAACACAACCCAGGTGTTGACTGACTGAAAAATTCTGAATTAAAGAAGTTGTTTAGGCAGGAACACAATCTTCCCCTTATGGAAGATGAAAATGGTGCCATTAACTTTGTTGCCACTTTAATTAGCTATTTCTTACAGTTAGTTACAGATCTTATTATTTACTTCCACATTGAATTTCAATCTAATATTTTAGACTCAATATTCATAAAAAAAGGTCTACTTTGTTAGGTAATATACAATATTCATCTATTACAGTTGTTCTTATCACTCTCGCTCTCTCTACGTCTGTGTGTGCAGGGATCTTGCTGGTTGGTCCTCCTGGTACTGGGAAGACTCTGTTGGCCAGAGCTGTGGCTGGAGAAGCCAACGTACCATTTTATTATGCCTCTGGCTCTGAGTTTGATGAGATGTTTGTGGGGGTTGGAGCCAGTCGCATCAGAAACCTCTTCAGTGAGTCTCTTCAAGTCTCATTCCTGGCTTCCAACCCTGAACCTAATATTGTAATTTTCACTGTCTTTAAAACATTTTTTTTTTAACCCAAACCTGGTCGCAACGATGGATCTGTCATAATTTATCAACCGTATATCTGAGGCCCTAGACTTCAACCCACCCTCTCTGTACATTACATTTGCAGAGGAAGCCAAAGCAAACACGCCGTGCGTGATCTTCATTGACGAGTTGGACAGCGTCGGAGGGAAGAGGATCGAGTCTCCCATGCACCCCTACTCCAGACAGACCATCAACCAGCTACTGGCTGAGATGGACGGGTATGTTTCCAACGGGTTCTTCTGGGTTGTGTTCGTTGAGGAGAAACGTTTTATAAAACAAAGCCAAATCGAGGATCTACGTGAGATTGTCCAACAAGAACAGTTTTTTTTTTTTTTAAGTTGCAAAATGTTTCCCGTACAAAACACGACCCTACTTTCGGTGTGGAGAAACGTGACATCCCAGTGGGCACAGATGTCATTTCAACGTCTAGTTCAACAACAAATGTCAGTCATTGGATTTAGGTTAAATGTTGGAAGAAAAAAATCCCAAAATTCCTGTTGACTTTATGCAAATCCAATCTGTTTTCCACGTTGATGCAACTTTCTTTTCTTTTTTTTTTTATGATGTGGAAACAACATTGATTCAATCAGTCCCCCCCCGTCCCCCCCCAGTAGGATGGATACACCGACTTCCCTGAACGTGTCACAATTGTCGCCCGCAGGTTCAAACCGAACGAAGGGGTCATTATTATTGGAGCGACAAACTTCCCTGAGGCTTTGGATAAGTATGTTAGCTTTATTCATCTCATAATAATGTTGCTCATTGAAATGTCTGTCTTTTAAAATTAAAAGTAAATGTTTTTGTTACAGGGTTTCATTAGTTGTCATGAGTACATATTGACTTGCCATGTTAAAACAGACCTAAAGTCTGAAACTCTGTCACTCCCTTCCCTCCCCTAGCGCTCTGATTCGACCGGGACGTTTCGACATGCAGGTCACCGTTCCCAAGCCAGATGTGAAGGGGCGCACAGAGATCCTCAACTGGTACCTTAGGAAGATTAAAGTAGACCCTGGTACGTGAGCAACACACATGTGTGACCTATGTTGATCATAGCTTGAGTCTATTGCTGATGAGTAATAGTTTCACACAAGTGAATCTGCTGGGCTAAATGCTAATGGGTACTTGCAAATAAACTATGGCTATATGAGAATCTAGTGGCAACATGCTAATGGCTGTATGCTAGTAGACTATGGCTACTTGCTAATGGATACATGCTAATAGCTACATGCTAATGGTTGCATACTTGTAGACAATGGCTATATGAGAATCTGCAGTGGCAACATGATAATCGATGCATGTTAATAGCCTATGGCTACACACTACAAGAGAAGAACGTGCTAGTAAGACACACCATAGTTGACCTAGCTTAGCTGTACCTATTCCTGCTAACGACCTGGCTTCCTCATGCAGATGTGGAGGCTGGGATCATCGCCAGGGGAACAGTGGGCTTCTCCGGGGCTGACCTGGAGAACCTGGTCAACCAAGCGGCTCTGAAGGCGGCGGTGGACGGCAAAGACATGGTGACCCTCAAAGAGCTGGAGTTCGCCAAGGACAAGATCCTCATGGGTGAGCTCTGCTGTAGGAATTGGGACGAAATAGATACATACCTCTGTATCACAAATCATGCCCCAGCCCCAACCTCCTGTTTAGATCTGAGAGGATTAGATGGGCTACCACCCTATTGCTTACACATTTACATTTACATTTACATTACATTTAAGTCATTTAGCAGACGCTCTTATCCAGAGCGACTTACAAATTGGTGAATTCACCTTCTGACATCCAGTGGAACAGCCACTTTACAATAGTGCATCTAAATCATCTTGCTCTCTGATAGGCCAAGTGGAATTGCCACAATATTGCTTATACCTGAGCCTAGTATACCCAGACCTGAGTTCGGAGTCCAGGTAGAAACTAGTGACGCCTTGCCACTATCAAACCAATAACATATTTAATATGGGTGGAGTTCCAAAGAGACATTTCAACAACAACAAAAAATCTGACTTGCAACAAGCTGGCATGTATAAGATGCAGAACGAAACCCGAGACGCAAGGAAATGCCTCTCCTGAGGAGAAACAGAATTTCTACCAATCAAATGCCAGTGCTGAATACCACAGGCTCCCTGACCGCTCTCATTCAAACAAAACAAACATCCCTCCAAGTTTTCTGAGCAAGAAATGTATACATGTAAAAAATATTGTATTTTGGGGGGGCGGGGGCATAAAAGACTGTTAAAAACACCAGTAAATCATCTCCCAAGTATTCCCACGCATTTTAGAGAGATGTGATTGTATACAAAATGTGAGCAAGGTTTGAAATGATTATGGTTTAGTCAAATATTATATCTGTTTGGGCTTCTTGCCATCAATTTGCAGTTTATTTTTAAATGATGTTCCCGGCCCACCGGCAATCCACTCAAGAAAAAAACCGTCACGCTGCTGAATCTAGTCGATAATACGTAGGGGTTAGGAGTTTATTTGGGATTCGGGGATCTTTGAGAGGTTTTGGTAATCAACTCTTCTTTCGGTCTCGCTTACCTCCCACAGGCCCAGAGAGGAGGAGTGTGGAGATAGATAAAAAGAACAAGGAGATCACGGCATACCACGAGTCTGGCCACGCTATCGTGGCATACTACACCAAGGATGCCATGCCCATCAACAAGGCCACCATCATGCCCAGAGGACCTACGCTGGGTCATGTAAGTAGGACTGGAAATAGGGACATTTTAAAATCTATAGAAAACAAGATGGGAAGGGAGGGCTACAGACCAGTATCATTTCTCTGTACCACTGTACTGTAAGCATTTCACTGTACTGTTTACACCGTGTCCTGTGCATTAAGGTTATTATAGACACACTCACACTCACTCACACTCACTCACACTCACTCACACTCACTCACACTCACTCACACTCACTCACACACTCACTCACACACTCACACACACACTCACACTCACACTCACACACACACTCACACTCACACACACTCACTCACACACACACTCACTCACACACACACTCACTCACACACACACACACTCACATCTCCCATCTCACTGTTTTCCCTCAATCCCAACAGGCTGTTGTGACTAGCACAGAGACCGGTGCAAAGACTATGGTTGAAGGAAACTCTCTCACCCATGTCTATAGCAACCCAATGCTTTTTTACTTTAGGAGTACATACCTGTAAGAAGAATCAAGTTAGCGAGCTGATTTGTTGTCAGCTACTGATAGTGATACACAAGCTTGGCCTATTTGAAACATTGCCATCTCTTGACTGCATTTACCTGCCACAGAAGCTTGAAAATCAATGATGTGTAAAACCTTAGCATTAGCATTCTATCTATGTATTGGCCATTAAGAGGCTTTGAATGCTTTCAGGATTAAAAGAAAAGATTTATCATTTAAATTTTGTTTTTCTAACATAATATATATTAATAATATAATTATTAATATAATTTAAATGTATACATTAAGGTATAATATAATGTGTCAGAAAGAATTTAGACATTAATAAATGAATTTATTTTGCTTCCAAAATCTTTTTTACGTATATAAACCCTGGATGGCTTTATACACATCATTGTTGAAAACGCCCCAAAAGCTTAAACCCGATTCATGCTTTTTTCATTATTTTATTTGAGATTCTTATACCACATTTTATGTTACAGCCTAAATTAAAAATTCATTATATATATTTTCTCAAGCGTCTGCACACAATACCAAAACATGTTTGTTTTTAAAAATGTCTTTACAAATTTATTGAAGAATGTAATACAAAAATATCTAATTTACATAAGTACTCACACAACTGAGTCAATACTTTGTAGAAGCACCTTTGGTGAATACAGCTTTGAGTCGTCTGGGGGTGTGTCTGTATCAGCTTTGAGTCGTCTGGGGGTGTGTCTATCGGCTTCACACATCTGGATTTGGGGATTTTCTTTCACTCTTCCTTGAGGAAAGCTCAAGCTCTGTTAAGTTCGATGCTGTTCACAGAGACTTCCCAATCTTCAAGTCTTTTCCACAGATTTTCAATGGGATTCATGTCTGGGCTTCTGTTGGGTCACTCAAGGAATTTTACATTCTTGTTCTGAAGCCATTCCAGCATTGCTTTGGCTGTATGCTTGGGGTCATTGTCCTGTTGAAATATAAATCTTCAACCCAGTCTAAGGTCGTTTGCACTCTGAAGCAGGTTCTCATCAATGATTTACCTGTATTTGGCTTCATTCATTGGTTCCCTCCATCCTTACCAGTCTCCCAGTCCCTGGTGCTAAAAGCATCCCTGTAGCATGATGCTGCCACCACCATGCTTCACAGTAGGGGTGATGAGCTGTGCCTGGTTTTCTCCAGACATAATGCTTTGCATTCAGGGCAAATACTTACATTTTTGTGTCATCAGACCACAATCTTTTGTCTTGTGATCTGTCTTTCACGTGACTTTTTGCAAACTCCAGGCGTGCTGTCATGTGCCTTGTTCTCAGGAGCGGCTTCCATCTGGCCATCCTCCCATAATGCCCAGATTGGTGAAGTGTTGTAGAGACTGTTGTTCTTCTAGCAGGTTCTCCCATCTCAGCCAAGGAACTCTGTAGTTCTGTCAGTGGTCATTGGGTTCTCAGTCATCTCCCTGACCAAGGTCCTTCTTGCCCGGCTGCTCAGTTTAGTCGGGCGGACAGCTCTAGGTGGAGTCTGGGTATTTCCATATTTTTTTTTCTTCTCAATTTCCCAATGATGGAGACCACAGTGCTCCTGGAAACTTTAAACACTCAAGCAATTGTTTTATACCCTTCCCTCATCACAATTATATTTTGGCGATCTACGGACAGTTCCTTGGACTTCATGGTATAGCTTCTGCTCTGACATGCACTGTCAACTGTGGGACCTTTCACTGAGTGTACAAAACATTAGAAACAACCTATTTCCATGACAAACTCACCAGGTGAATCCTGGTAAAAGCTATGATCCGTTATTGATGTTACCTGTTAAATCCACTTCAGTGTTGATAAAGGGGAGGAGACAGGTGAAATAGTAATTTAAGCTTTGACATGGATTGTGTATGTGTGCCAGTCAAAGGGGGATTGGGGAGGACCATATTTAAGTGCCATTGAACGAGGTATGGTAGTAGGTGCCAGGCACACAGGTTCAAGTGTGTCGAACTGCAACGCTCCTATGTTGTTCATGCTCAACAGTTTCCAGTGTGTATCAAGAACGGTCCACCACCCAAAGGACATCCAGCCAACTTGACACAACTGTGGGAAGCATTGGCGTCAACATGGGCCAGCATCCCTGTGGAATACTTTCGACACCTTGTAGAGTCCAGTCCACAACGAATTGTGGCTGTTCTGAGGGTAAAATGGGGTGCAACTCAATATTAGGAAGTTGTTCTTTAATGTTTTGTACACTCGGTGTATATAGACCGGTGTTTTTCTTTCTAAATCATGTCCTAACAATTGAATTGGCCACAGGTGGAATCCAATCAAGTTGTAGTGTCATCAGAGGGATGATCAAAGTGAAATTGGATGCACATGAACTCAATTTGCAGTGTCATGGCAAAAGGGTGTAAGTACTTACGTAGATATTTATTTAATTTGCAATAAATTTGCAAAGATTTGTAAAAACATGTTTTCAATTTGTCATTTTGGGGTATGTGTGTGTGTGTGTGTGTGTGTTGGGGGGGGGGTCTATTTAATCTAGTTTTAATTCTGGCTGCCTGTACCGCAGCAAAATGAGGAATAAGTCGAGGGGTATGAATACTCTCTGAAGGAGCTGTAGGTTATCTGGACCTCCATGTGTTTTAGGAATCCACTCCACTGAGCCAATACCACAAGGCCTCGTTTTGATATAATGAAAAGTGCCTCCGTCCTCCTGTGGTTTTTGTCTAGGAAATGTAAAAAAAAAAAAAAAAAAAAAAAAGTTGTTTTTGATGTTTTCCTGAAAACATTAAGTGTGAAATGGTTGGTTCCATTTTCGGCCAGGCCTCACTCCCCCCCCCCACTGTCTTCCAGGTTTCCATGCTCCCAGATGATGACCGCTGGAGCGAGACGCGTGCTCAGCTGCTGGCCCAGATGGATGTCAGCATGGGAGGCCGCGTGGCAGAGGAGATCATATTTGGCAATGAGTTCATCACTACTGGTATGCTGGGGGATGTAGGCCGTAGGAGGGTAATTTGACTACAGAATTACAGTATACACCTTGTGCAGTACTGTATGTAGTGTAACAACAATATTCCTCAAACAGGATGGTGAATCTCAAGGTGTGTAATCCTGTCATCAAATGTATAATATTCAATCTAAATGTTGGGGATTTATGTTTTTGAGGGTATGATATGGTAATTTATCTGTTATTCAAACTGACTTACAGAATTGCGGAGATTAACAGTGATGTCAAATCAAATTTATTTTATATAGCCCTTCGTACATCAGCTGATATCTCAAAGTGCTGTACAGAAACCCAGCCTAAAACCCCAAACGGCAAGCAATGCAGGTGTAGAAGCACGGTGGCTAGGAAAAACTCCCTAGAAAGGCCAAAACCTAGGATGAAACCTAGAGGAACCAGGCTATGAAGGGTGGCCAGTCCTCTTCTGGCTGTGTCGGGTAGAGATTATAACAGAACATGGCCAAGATGTTCAAATGTTCATAAATGACCAGCATGGTTGAATAATAATAAGGCAGAACAGTTAACTGGAGCAGCAGCACGGCCAGGTGGACTGGGGACAGCAAGAAGTCATCATGCCAGGTAGTCCTGAGGCATGGTCCTAGGCCTCAGGTCCTCCGAGAGAGAGAATTAGAGAGGGCATACTTAAATTCACACAGAACACCGGATAAGACAGGAGAAGTACCCCAGATATAACAAACTGACCCTAGCCCCCCCGACACATAAATACTGGAGGCTGAGACAGGAGGGGTCAGGAGACACTGTGGCCCCATCCGATGATGCCCCCGGACAGGGCCAAACGGGTAGGATATAACCCCACCCACTTTGCCAAAGCACAGCCCCCACACCACTAGAGTGGTATCTTCAACCACCAACTTACCATCCTGAGACAAGGCCGAGTATAGCCCACAAAGATCTCCGCCACGGCACAACCCAAAGGGGGGGGCACCAATCCAGACAGGAAGAGCCCGTCAGTGACTCAACACACTCAAGTGACGCACCCCTCCTAGGGACGGCATGGAAGAGCACCAGTAAGCCAATGACTCAGCCCCTGTAATAGGGTTAGAGGCAGAGAATCCCAGTGGAGAGAGGGGAACCAGCCAGGCAGAGACAGCAATGGCGGTTCGTTGCTCCAGAGCCTTTCCGTTCGTCTTCACACTCCTGGGCCAGGCTACACTCAATCATATGACCCACTGAAGAGGAGTCTTCAGTAAAGACTTAAAGGTTGAGACCAAGTTTGCGTCTCTCACATGGGGAGGCAGACCATTCCATAAAAATGGAGCTCTATAGGAGAAAGCCCTGCCTCCAGCTGTTTGCTTAGAAATTCTAGGGACAATTAGGAGACCTGTGTCTTGTGACCGTAGTGTACGTGTAGGTATGTACGGCAGGACCAAATCAGAGCGAGAGGTAGGAGCAAGCCCATGTAATGCTTTGTAGGTTAGCAGTAAAACCTTGAAATCAGCCCTTGCCTTGACAGGAAGCCAGTGTAGGGAGGCTAGCACTGGAGTAATATGATCAAATTCTTTGGTTCTAGTCAGGATTCTAGCAGCCGTATTTAGCACTAACTGAAGTTTATTTAGTGCTTTATCCGGGTAGCCGGAAAGTAGAGTATTGCAGTAGTCTAACCTAGAAGTAACAAAAGCATGGATTAATTTTTCTGCATTATTTTTGGACAGAACGTTTCTGATTTTTGCAATGTTACTACGTAGATGGAAAAAAGTTGTCCTAGAGAGTCTTGATATGTCCGTCAAAAGAGCGATCAGGGTCCAGAGTAACGCAGAGGTCCTTCACAGTTTTATTTGAGACGACTGTACACCCATTAAGATTAATTGTCAGATTCAACAGAAGATCTCTTTGTTTCTTGTGACCTAGAACAAGCATCTCTGTTTTGTCCAAGTTTAAAAGTAGGACGTTTGCAGCCATCCACTTCCTTATGTCTGAAACACAGGCTTCTAGCGAAATTTACAGTTGATTTGTCAGAGGACAAACCATTCAGACACAAACTGATATGTTTCCGACAGATAAGATCTAAACCAGGCCAGAACTTGTCCGTGTAGACCAATTTGGGTTTCCAATCTCTCCAAAAGAATGTGGTGATCGACGGTATCAAAAGCAGCACTAAGGTCTGGGAGCACGAGGAGAGATGCAAAGCCTCGGTCTGATGCCATTAAGGTAATTTACCACCTTCACAAGTGCAGTCTCAGTGCTATGATGGGGTCTAAAACCAGACTGAAGCATTTCATATACGTTGTTTGTCTTCAGGAAGGCAGTGAGTTGCTGCGCAGAAGCCTTTTCTAAAATTTGAGGGGAATGGTAGATTCGATATAGGCAGATTTAGTTTTTTATATTTTCTGGGTCAAGGTTTGGCTTTTTCAAGAGGTTTTATTACTGCCACTTTTAGTGAGTTTGGTACACATCCGGTCCTCTAGTGAGATTGCTAAGGCGAACACCGCCATGTTTAGTTTTGCCCAACACAGCCGTTTATTATGTTCAACATAGGAGGGCCAAGCACAGGAAGCATCTAGTTTAGTTGGAATAGGGTCCAGTATGCAGCTTGAAGGTTTAGAGGCCATGATTATTTTCATCATTGTGTCAAGAGATATAGTACTAAAACACTTGAGTATCTCTCTTGATCCTAGCTCCTGGCAGACTCAGGACAACTGAGCTTTGAAGGAATACGCAGATCTTTTCCTCAAAGAAGTTCATGAATTTATTACTGCTGAAGTGAAAGCCATCCTCTCTTGGGGAATGCTGCTTTTTAGTTAGCTTTGCGACAGTATCAAAAAGGAATTTCGGGTTTTCCTCAATTAAGTTGGAAAAATAGGATAATCGAGCAGCAGTAAAGGCTCTTCGGAAGTCAGAAGACTTCCAGTTTGGTGTGGCGCCATTTCCGTTCCAATTTTCTGGAAGCTTGCTTCAGAGCTTGGGTATTTTCTGTATACCAGGGAGCTAGTTTCTTATGAGAAATGTTTTTAGTTTTTAGGGGTGCAACTGCATCTAGGGTATTGCCCAAGGTTAAATTAAGTTCCTCAGTTAGGCGGTTACCTGCTTTTTGTCCTCTGACGTCCTTGGGTAGACAGAGCAAGTCTGGAAGGACATCAAGGGATCTTTGTGTTGTCTGTGAATTTATAGCACAACTTTTGATGTTCCTTGGTTCGGGTCTGAGCAGATTATTTGTTGCAATTGCAAACATAATAAAATGGTGGTCCGATAGTCCAGGATTATGAAGAAAAACATTAACATCCACAACATGTATTCCATGGGACAAAACTAGGTCCATAATGTGACAGTGAGTAGGTCCAGAGACCTGTTGGACAAAACCCACTGAGTCGATGATGCCTCCGAAAGCCTTTTGGAGTGGGTCTGTGGATTTTTCCATGTGAATATTAAAGTCACCAAAAATTAGAATATTATCTGCTCTGACTACAAGGTCCGATAGGAATTCAGGGAACTCAATGTGGAACGCTGTATATGGCCCAGTAGGCCTGTAAACGGTAGCTATAAAAAGTGATTGAGTAGGCTGCATAGATTTCATGACTAGAAGCTCAAAAGATGAGAATTTTTTTTTGTAAATTGAAATTTGCGAGCACAAATGTTAGCAACACCTCCGCCTTTGCGGGATGCACAGGGGATATGGTCACTAGTGTAGCCAGGAGGTGAGGTCTCATTTAACACAGTGAATTCATCAGGCTTAAGCCATGTTTCAGTCGGACCAATCACATCAAGATTATGATCAGTGATTAGTTCATTGACTATAGTTGCCTTTGAAGTGAGGGATCTAACATTAAGTAGCCCTATTTTGAGATATGAAGTATCACGATCTCTTTCAATAATGACAGGAATGGAGGATGGTCTTTATTCCAGTGAGATTGCTAAGGCGAACACCGCCTTGTTTAGTTTTGCCCAACCTAGGTCGAGGCACAGACCGGGTCTCAATGGTGATAGCTGAGCTGACTACACTGACTGTGCTAGTGGCAGACTCCACTAAGCTGGCAGGCTGGCTAACAGCCTGCTGGCTGGCCTGCACCCTATTTCATTGTGGAGCTAGAGGAGTTAGAGCCCTGTCTATGTTGGTAGATAAGATGAGAGCACACTTCCAGCTAGGATGGAGTCCGTCACTCCTCAGCAGGTCAGGCTTGGTCCTGTTTGTGGGTGAGTCCCAGAAAGACGGCCAATTATCTACAAATTCTATCTTTTGGGAGGGGCAGAAAACAGTTTTCAACCGGCGATTGAGTTGAGAGACTCTGCTGTGGAGCTCATCACTCCCCCTAACTGGGAGGGGGCCAGAGACAATTACTCGATGCCGACACATCTTTCTAGCTGATTTACACGCTGAAGCTATGTTGCGCTTGGTGACCTCTGACTGTTTCATCCTAACATCGTTGGTACCGACATGGATAACTATCTCTATACTCTCTACACTCGCCAGCTTTAGCCAGCAGCATCTTCAGATTTGCCTTAACGTCGGTAGCCCTGCCCCCTGGTAAACAGTGTATGATCGCTGGACGATTCGTTTTAAGTCTAATACTGCGGGTAATGGAGTCGCCAATGACTAGAGTTTCGGCATCTCAGACCCCTTAACGGGAGGAGTAGAGACCAGAGAAGACTCGGCCTCTGACTCCGACTCGTTGCTTAATGGGGAAAACCGGTTGAAAGTTTCTGTCGGCTGAATGAGCGACACCTGTTGAGCATTCCTACAGCATTTCCCTCCAGAAACTGTGAGAAAGTTGTCCGGCTGCGGGGACCGTGCGAGGGGATTTATACTAAAATCTAAAAACTAGAAGGCATCATGTTAATGTTACTACTTAGCTTCGGCTGTTGGAGGTCCTGACGAACCACGTCCAGATAAAGCATCCGGAGTGAAAAAGTTGAATGAAAAAAAAACTTGAGTGAGGGGAAAAACCAAAAATATAAACTGTAATTAAAAAGTAAAAACCGTAAAGTTGTCAGGTAGCAAAGTAAGGTTGGCAACAAAACGCACAGCAGCACGTAAACAAGAGCATTAATAATATTCATATTTTCAATATTATGTGGCCCATGCAGGAATCGAACGCACATCATTAGTGTTGTCAGCACCGTGCTGATGACTAACCCAGGTCATTAGTGTTGCCAGCACTGTGCTGATGACTAACCCACGTCATTGGTGTTGTCAGCACTGTGCTGATGACTAACCCAGGTCATTAGTGTTGCCAGCACTGTGCTGATGACTAACCCACATCATTGGTGTTGTCAGCACTGTGCTGATGACTAACCCAGGTCATTAGTGTTGCCAGCACTGTGCTGATGACTAACCCAGGTCATTAGTGTTGCCAGCACCGTGCTGTATCTCACTGAGACATTGATATCTTTTAGAGCATTAATCATCTTCCCAAAGTGCTTCATATTTTTTTAAAGACTAAACAAATTCTATATAAACAACATGTTCAACTTCTTTTGTTTTTTCAGGTGCATCAAGTGACTTTGATGCTGCCACCAGAATTGCAAAAATGATGGTGACCAGATTTGGTATGTGTGAGAGGGTAAGTTATGGATGCTGGACGTTTGGTCGGGAGAGACAAATTGAAGTCATGTCTAATAAAGCGTCAGGAAAGTCCTGCTGTTGTTACTGTATACCTTTCAGGACATGTGGTGTTGGCCTTTGAACCCTGATTCTCAATTCAATTAGCTTTATTGGCATGAACGGGAACCACCCAATTTTGTAGTGCTACATATATATTATATTCTCTCTCTCCGCTCTTGCTTTCTCTCTCTTGCACACACACACACACACACACACACACACACACACACACACACACACACACACACACAAACATACCTGTGTTGAAGCTGGGTGTCATGACCTACACTGACCAAACCAAGCAGAGCCCAGAGACACAGGCTGCCATCGAACACGAAGTCAGGAAACTTTTAAAGGTACGTTTCCACCTCCATCATCCTTCCAAGCCCCTAACCCCCAGTGCTCTTTGGCTTGTTAAATACATCTTTCCCATTTCTCAAACCAAGCTTATTCAGAGTATCACAGTTTAGGGAAATAACAGGCAAAATTTGCGCGTGTGTGTGTAAGCCTTAATTGCATTGTAATAAATACCAGCCCTTTTCAGAAATTCACTCAACCCCTACATGTGTGGTCCCCAGGATTCGTACGAGCGGGCCAGGGCTCTCCTCAAGTCTCACGCCAAAGAACACCAGAACCTAGCCAATGCCCTGTTGCAATACGAGACGCTGGATGCCAGAGAGATCAAGATGGTCCTGGAGGGCAAGGGCCTGGAGACAAGATGAGACTTCCAAGGGTGGAGGTGTCACTGTTTTAATTTGGGAGATCGGGTGAGGGGTGGGAAGACAATAAATCGCTGTCCACGGTGATTTCACAGTCTACGCAAACAGAGCTACGGAGCTGTACGTGTGTATGTACAGTGCCTTCAGGAAGTATTCACAGCCTGAATTCAAAACGGATTAAGTTTTTGTGTCACTGGCCTACACACAATACCCCATAATATATAAGTGGAATTATGTTTACAAATTTGATAAATAAATGAAAAGCTGAAATGTCTTGACTCAATAAGTAATCAACCCCTTTGTTATGGCAAGCCTAAATAAGTTCAGGAGTAAACATGTGCTTAATAAATTGCATAGATTCACTCTGTGCAATAATAGTGTTCAATGTCATTTTTTGTAGGACTACCTCATCTCTGTACCCCACACACCTACAATTGTCTGTACGTTCCCTCAGTCATGCAGTACATTTTATACACAGATTCAACCACAAAGACCAGGGAGGTTTTCCAATGCCTCTCAAAGAAGGGCACCTAAAAAAGCAGACATTGAATATCCCTCTGAGCATGGTGAAGTTATTAATTACACTTTGGATCAATATACCAAGTCACTACAAAGATACAGGTTTCCTGCCCAACTCAGTTGCTGGAGAGGAAGGAAACTGCTCAGGGATTTCACCATGAGGACAATGGTGACTTTAAAACGGTTACAGAGTTTAATGGCTTTTTTAGAACTGAGGATGAATCAACAACATTGTAGTTACTCAACAATACTAACCAAAATGACAGTGTGATAAGAAAGCCTGTATAGAATAAAAAATATTCCAAAACATGCATCCTTTTGGCAAACAAAGCACTCAAGTAATACTGCAAAAATGGGGCCAAGAAATTAACTTTATTTCCTGAATACAAAGCATTATGTTTGTGGCAAATCCAACACAGTACATCAGAGTACCACTCTTCACATTTTCAAGCATGGTGGTGGCTACATCATGTTATGGGTATGCTTGTCATCGGAAAGGACTAGGGAGTTGTTTTCTTTTAAGGAGAAAAATAAACTGAAGTGAGCTAAGCACAGGCAAAATCTTAGAGGAAAACCCAGTTCAGTCTGCTTTCCAACAGACACTGGGAGACAAATTCACATTTCAGCAGAACAATAACCTCAAACACAAGGCCAAATATTAGCTGGAGTTGCTTTCCAAGACAACATTGAATGTTCCTGAGTGGCCTAGTTACAGTTTTAGCTTAAATCTGCTTGAAAAGCTATGGCAAGAAAATGGCTGTCTAGTAATGATCAACAACCAACTTGAATAAAAAATAAAAAAAATAATTGCAAATATTGTACAATCCAGGTGTGCAAAGCTGTTAGACTTACCCAGAAAGACTCGGCTGTAATCGCTGCTAAAGGTGATTCTAACATGTATTGATGTGAATACTTATACAAATGAGGTTTTTTTTAACATGTTTTCACTTTGTCATTATGGGGCTTTTGTTTGTTTGAAGATGGATGAGGAAAAAATTATATTTAATCCATTTTGAATTCAGACTGTAACACAAAATGTGGAATAAGTCAAAGTGTGTGATGAACACTTCCTGAAGGCACTGTGTATATGTAAATATGTGTTAAATGTTTTATGCTCAGTAAAAGTCCATTGATTCAATGTCTTGCTCTAGACCTTCAGAATCACAATGAAACCATCTATCCTCCATAAAAAGACATTTGTTTCTACCTGTGACTTCCAATCATGTCTCTCATATGGAATCTGATTCTCCCTAAGTAGTCTACTAATATTCCCAGGTTTATCTGAGCCATGTGTGTAAATTGCTGTTTTCAAGGTGGCCTTTTGGGAATGTAAATGGATTAGGGACGGAGGGTAGCCTAGTGGTTAGAGCGGTGGACTAGCAACCGTTGCAAGTTCAAATCCCCGAGCTGACAAGGTACA
Organism: Oncorhynchus masou masou; assembly: GCF_036934945.1. Classification (NCBI taxonomy): domain Eukaryota; kingdom Metazoa; phylum Chordata; class Actinopteri; order Salmoniformes; family Salmonidae; genus Oncorhynchus; species Oncorhynchus masou. The sequence continues at coordinate 8,629,736 of NC_088228.1, forward strand.
AATCTGTCGTTCTGCCCCTGAACAGGCAGTTAACCCACTGTTCCTAGGCCGTCATTGAAAATAAGAATTTGTTCTTAACTGACTTGCCTAGTTAAATAAAGGTAAAATAAAAAGGGACTGTTTGGACTTAACCCTAAATTCTAATGTCTCTTAGTCTGAAAATGTACTTGATGTATTTATGTGATAAAATATGTAGCTGCTGTGTATATAGATGGAAGGGAATGCTGCTGTGCTTCGAAAAATTGCTTTTGTTACTTCAAACCCAACTTCGGTGTATTAAGCAGTGACGAGCCATTAACTCTTCGTCGTTTTTGGTTACAATTCAGCCAACATTCGTTCATCCATTTTAATTACGAGTTATCTGGTTTCTAGGTCTAAACAATTGTCAAAGTAACAATGAAACCTAGAAGATCCTACAACCCCTCATCCTGGTTCACCCCACTTCTGCTGTGTACTCACATCTGAACACCAGCTGTGTCTACCGTTACCTCAGATCTGTGAATCTCTTCTTCACATGTCCTCACCTTGTATGTTTTTAAACACAGAAGCACAGAACCTCGTGGTGTAAGCAAGGACCGTCATAGTCATTTGCTGATGTGTAAGCCTTTAAGGGAAACGGTCGACTGCATCTGTAGACAATACTCAATCGCTTCAACAATCTACTATCTCCATCTTTTGTTAGCATAAACGCTTTAGGAAAGAACATTGAAACGTTCAGATTGCGATACAACGGAGGTTTAAAGACCATACCTTTTTTTTAGCATTTAAGAATAAACTTTTCTTTAGAGGCAAATATTATTATGATGATACACTGTGCAATTGGTTATACAGTATATAACCAGCGTAACTTATTGGTATGATTTGTACATTTTAGTGTTTTACTTGTCTAAGTGACACATTTCGAGCTCCTATTTTTGGCCTTACCCACCTTTAGTTGTATATATGAACGGGGTTTAACGGAAACACTGTATATAGCTAGAAGGCTTTTGGGCTGCGTATGCATTGACTGGCTCTACAATGGACTGACACGCTTTTTATTCTCTCAATGGTATGACGACAGACGTTGGGAGGAATTTTATGTGCAGCTGAAGGAAATAAATGAAACCCTATTATTATAATCTTAACCCCTGTGGTTGTCTTCAGTATTTTTCTATGTTGTTGTTAATGATCAGTTTGATATGCACGCCTCACCTGAACATCAGAATGTATGCATGTTGAACTACAGTGTAGCTGATATATATTCACAAATGCTTGACAGAAGATTCTAGACGTTGATCAACAACATCAGCTAACGATTTGGGTTAAACGACAACACCCAAGGCAAGTCAAAAATGAACTAAACTTGATAAAGAAACTATCTATAGTTTCTATGTATGTATATGCAGAGGGGCAAAAAAGTATTTAGTCAGCCACCAATTGTGCAAGTTCTCCCACTTAAAAAGATGAGGCCTGTAATTTTCATCATAGGTACACTTCAACTATGACAGACAAAATGAGAAAAAGCAGTAAGCAGTTTGGTTTGAAGAAATCAACTGTGGGAGCAATTATTAGGAAATGGAAGACATACAAGACCACTGATAATCTCCCTCAATCTGGGGCTCCATGCAAGATCTCACCCTGAGGTGTCAAAATGATCACGAGAACGGTGAGCAAAAATCCCAGAACCACACGAGATCTAGTGAATGACCTGCAGGGAGCTGGGACCAAAGTAACAAAGCCTACCATCAGCAAGGGCATTGAAGATGAAACGACAATGATCACAAACACACCGCCCGGGCAACGAAGGAGTGGCTTCGTAAGAAGCATTTCAAGGTCCTGGAGTGGCCTAGCCAGTCTCCAGATCTCAACCCCATAGAAAATCTTTGGAGGGAGTTGAAAGTCCATGTTGCCCAGCAACAGCCCCAAAACATCACTGCTCTAGAGGACATCTGCATGGAGGAATGGGCCAAAATACCAGCAACAGTGTGTGAAAACGTTTGACCTCTGTCATTGCCAACAAAGGGTATATGACAAAGTATTGAGAAACTTTTGTTATTGACCAAATACTTATTTTCCACCATAATTTGCAAATTAATTAATTAAAAATCCTACAATGTGATTTTCTGGATCTTTTTACTCATTTTGTCTCTCATAGTTGAAGTGTACCTATGATGAAAATTACAGGCCTCATCTTTTTAAGTGGGAGAACTTGCACAATTGGTGGATGACTAAATACTTTTTGCCCCACTGTATATATATTTTTAAAGAAGAAAATATATATATATATATTTTTAAATTAAAGAAGAAAATGATCTTAACTTTAACCAGATGTTAAAATATACCAGGCATTGCAAACATTTGCACCTGTGTAAATACACTGACAGAATCAAATGTGTAAAATAGTCATTTTTTAAACATTTATTTATAATACAGTATGCAACTTTTATAGAACACAAGTTTTGCCAATGCAGCTTAAAGTCTACAGTATAAGTACATAAAATATCAAATTACAACAAAAAGAAAAACAGATACAAAAAGAAAATCGGACCAATCAATCGCAGACGAAGAGAAGCCATGCTGAGTAATAACCAAAAAGGTTGATACTATAATGTTAACAGGTGTGGTATCAAGTCAATATCCAATGACTATGTCCGACGATGAATAGCTTAGTGGCGTGAGTTGGTTTTAACCTATTTTACGTTCCTTATATCATTCACACTAACATCTAAAAAAAATTTTTTTTAAGTATTGTATGTTTTATTTACATCATGTATTTAGTGTTGCATATCTACATCACCCATTTCTGCACATGCCAACAAATGTCAAAAACACAGGAAGGAAAGCAACACCGTGAACCAGCCCTAACGTAATAACCAAAAAAATTAATTTGAAAAAAGTCCTGAAGATGTAGCTTTCTGAGAAAGAGAGCGCCACCACCCCTAAAAGGGTGGAGACAGCTCCTTGCACTATGGGAAACCCGAGGTGGGCCAGCGCATCCACAGCCTTTTCGTTCGAGTCGGCCTTGGTGCTCGAGACAAAGGCATACGAGACATGGGCGGAAAAGTTGACTGAGAAACCGATACAGATGATCAGATTTATCATGGAGATTGAGTCCAGGGACACGTCCCATAGTGCCATGAATCCAACTACACCCACAATGACCGACCCAATGGAGAACGCCACCCACAGCGAACAGAGCGGGTTGGGTATCAGGAGTAAGGAGATCGCCAGCATCAACACTGTGGCAACCACGATAGTCTGGATGGTGTTATCCACAATAACAGTGTACTGGTCTAAGTAGATAAACGATGGATGATAAACCACTAATTCGATGGGGCATTTTTTAGCAGTTTTTCTGAGGCTTATCAGCATGTCCTTCTGTTGCTTTGTCGTGCTGATGTTTAGCGTCTGAAGAAAGAAGCGAGACGAGCTGATCTTGTTATTTGCATCAAAATGAATGTCCTGCCAGGTCATTGGACATTTTTCCAAGAAGTTAAGCAGGTTTTTTTTGAAGGTATTTTCAGAGTTTATATCAAGATCATTTGCAAACAATTGGAAAGAATCTAGCCAGGAAAGAAAGAAGTTTTTGTCAACATATGCCAACTTTTTAAAATCTGTAATGCAGGAGCTGAGAGTTTTGCGCTGGTCTTCTTCCCAGTAGGCAAGTGACTTATCAACAGCCACCATAACGTTTGGACCATAGTGAGAGAAGTGCATACTTTTGTCTTTGTAATATTTGGAAATGTAGGAATCATCTGAAGCCAGGTTCCCTAGGTCAATACCCTCCTTCAGTTCAAAACATCCATAGAAGCTGACAGCCAGATACCCGGCGTAGAGAACCACAATGGACGCTTTGGTCCATTTCTGGGTCAGAAATGGACCGTAATACTTCCCAAAGAAGCCGCTAATTGGTTGCTCCTCCTCTGTCCCGGTGTCATGATCATAGGCCCCACCAACGCAGCAGATTGCATACCTTCTCGACTTCCCAGGAGGACAATCCACTGGAATCTTCACACAGGTGAACCAGTGCCGGTTACTAGTCTCCCTCTGGCCATTCAGTGCTAAGAACGCACCAAGGAATATGATGTTGTAGATGTAACAGAAAAGGATAGCTGTGCCGGCGTAAAGACAGAAGGTCTGAACAGAGTGAAAGGGTGAGCTGTATCCCAGGTACAGTGCCAGGACATCTGTTATCGTGGTTATAGAGATGGAGATGGCGGCATCTTGGTAGGTGTCGGCCAGACGATCCACCACGCTATCATGGACATTGGTCTTCTGCCAACAGGAAATCATAATGAACATGTCGTCAATTCCAATACCTGAAACACAAAGGGTTTGCCATTGAGTGAGGTGGTAAACAAACATGAACATGACTTCCCACAGGGCACACACTGGTTGAATCAATGTTGCTTCCATGTCATTTCAATGAAATTACGTGGAACCAATTTGGGAAAGATGTTTAATTGACTTCTGTACCCAGTGGGTTGAGACAAGAGAAAGGCATGAACATTCATGACATTTAAGTAATTCATGACATTCAAATTAAGAATTTGTGTTATGTTAGAAGAATCTGTTCCGTGAGACATTAGAATATGAATTTGAATGCCTTAACCAGTGGGCAAAACTGGTTGCAATGACGTCATGGTCTGGTTGTATACTGGTTGTATAAGGAAGTTATTTGCCCTCTGGGTATGAAGCTCTTTTACCTTCAATAATTACCAGATGTGTTTGTCTTTGATGAGGTGTGGAGGAATGGAAATGCAAATACTAATGAAGGTTTGAAGAGACAGGATGTGGAGCTTTCACCTTACCCAGTATCAAGAATGGGCAGGTAGAAACAGTCATGACGAACGGCACACCCATCAACAACAGCATCCCGAAACTTGAAAGAACTGCCAGTCCTGTAGAAAAGACTCCAATGGTGGCCACCCACACCTTATTCCTCACGTTGTCCAACCTGAAGAAATGAAAACCATTTCAAGTGTCTTTCCATACATATTGTATGCATGCACTGCATAAATAGAAACTACGTTGACATTTATTTTAAAGGGTGTCCATGCGGGGACACATTGCTTCGATCCCGCCATTTTGTCATAGGCATGTGCTATGTAACAAACACTCAACCCCCCCCCCCCTGACATGTACATCTACTTCATGTAACATAAAGGAGATAAATGTTTTACAAACCTTAAACATGAAACAATTGTAAAAGACATGGTAATAGTATATGTTATTGAGAAAAGAGGAACAATAGACTTTGGAACTTTCTCGAATTCCCATTGTCTTGACGTGGATGTAGAATACGACACCTAGAAAACACACAAAAAAATAAAATGTGTTTAAAAAAAAAAATATATATATATATGTATATATTTTTTTGTTAAATGTACAATTATAAAACACATTTTACAAAATACAGGCAGAAAAAAATAAAACAAATAAAACACTGAACTGTTTAGATCGGCATGTATGGTATCTCACCTCTGTGACATTTGTTGATTCTTCCGAGAGCAACTTAATGAACTCAGTCAGCCAAATGACGCTTCTTGATTTGTTGAATTCTGTTAAATAGTAAAACAATTGTATTGCCTTGGCACTTTGAACAATTGAGTTGTTTATTTTCACACTACCAAGTGTTGACCTCAAGGAAACCCTGCCAGATGTAGAAATATGTGTTGGAAACGTCAAATGAATGAGATCAACATTGCTGGCATTGTAGTCTATAATGTTCAATATGGCATTGGAGGAACAACTTCCATTCACTGTTGCGCAAATATCCACATATTGCAACAGTTCATCCTCAAACTCCACAGTCATGTTCCGAACTTTGCTGTCCAAGACTAATATGTCCTCAAGATGTGGCACTGTCAAAATGTTTGTCTTGGATGTGGCGATGAAACATGCATATATTCCATCTGTGTTCAACCTCAAGCTGGAAAACATGGATTCATTTTGTGGGAATTTTTTTTGAATAAACAGTCTCTCCTTTTTGGCCGGTCCCTCTTGAGGTGTAAACTCCTCTTCAATGTCATTAGATGTTCTCTCTTCCAAAAAGTAAAATCCACTTCCTAATGCTGTTGAGATAATGACAGGAACGATGAAGAACCACCACGGATGTGTTCCTATGAACTGACCGATTATTCTAAAACACATGCGGATCGGTTTTTCTATGCAGTCTGTGCGGAATTTCGCCATAGCAAATGTTGGTCTGTTTATAAATTCCGATGCATTAAAGCAGTCCACAGAGCAGTACAGTTCACCTCTCTGTGTGCCTCAGTTCTCAGTATGGATAGCCACAGCTTTTATTACCCCTTCATCAAGGGGGATATTTACATATATGGAGCCTGACTATCAGGTAGCAAAGACAATTGGCCAATAACCATCAATCTCATCATTGGATGGATAGTTAGGTTGTTATCAATGGCACCAGTGTTCCACTGTCTAAACTGTATTCCTCCCTGTACTGGGAGAAATGGAGCCCTCGTCCTTGCACAGTTTTCAGTATAACAGTCATGAAGACAAAAAACAAATTATTTTAAGAGTTTCTGTTTTGAAATAACATGATAAAGTGCATTATGAATGAAACCTTTGGCAAAAACTTGGTTATGTCAGTTGGTGTTTTGGGTTGTTGATGCCTTACAACTGAAATTCAAAACAGTCAAACTACACAACAAGATTCCAATTCAACAGTACTATATAGCACAGATTCATAGACTTTCAACAAAATATAATCCTTGTTGTTCAGAGTTGTAAGATTATTTGAACTATTTACTGTTATTGGCTCGTATCAATCAGCATTGGAATCAATATTACTACGCATTACTATGGAAGCAACATCAAAGAGTAATTTGATCCTCTACAGGTTAAGCTTTTGTTAGTCCAGGGAACAATGGGTCGTTGTAGTGCTGATCAATACTTTGTCAGTGATACTGTAGCACCATGTAATTAAAAGATTGAGTTCTCTACCTCTTATCTAAATGAACATCCTGGTTTCCCGTCCATTCAAGCTGGGGCTAAATCATTCAACCAGCTCAAGAACAATGTTAACTCACTACAGCGTGCTGCTGACTGACCCTAGCTTTAAATCACACAATGCTGGCTGGGATCTTTAAATCTACAAAAAATAAATAATCTTGCATTGTGATTATGTTATATGTAGTAGTTCAACAACATCTGTCTGCTGTGTGAGCAACAAAATTAATCAAATTGTGTATATTGGCAACACAGACCTGTGTAAATTCATACTTTAATGAATTAAAGGAAACATTGATCAATTTATTAGATTGTTTTTTTTTTTAAGGAAAATGATAGAACGAAAACAACATTGGTCAGTGTTATTAAAATGTGCCTTTGCAACTTCTCATCAGAGGCTTCCTTATTGCCCCAGAGCACAAGAGACCAATTTACCTGTAAGCCATATTATGTAAACCTAAGGAAGTAAAACTCATGTAAAGACAGGAAGCTATACACAGCACCAGGATAAACTGTGTTGTTCTTTCAAGGAACCAAAATACACATGCAAACAAATGATATGGCATATGCTTCAGTACAGTATACTCACTGTTTACTTTTTAGAGCATATATTCTCATGGTTGAGAGTTTATTATTTTGACTGGGCGATGATCATACTGTATGATTAAATATTAGCGGTTGAAATGAAGTCGTGTTGAAGATGGTAAAGGTAGGAAACGACACCTCCACTTCGCTGATCCTCAATCCAGGGGCCCCACAAGAGTGCATGCTCAGCCTCCTCCTGTACACACTGTTCACCAATGACTGCGTGGCCACGCACGCCTCCAACTCAATCATCAAGTTTGCAGACGACACAACAGTAGTAGCCCTGATTACCAACAATGACAAGACAGCCTACATGGAGGAGGTGAGGGCCCTGGGAGACTGGTGCCAGGCTAATAACCTCTCACTCAATGTCAGCAAAACAAAAGAGCTGATCGTGGACTTCAGGAAACAGCAGAGGGAGCACCGACCCTCCTATCCACATCGACAGGACTGCAGTGGAGAAAATGGAAAGCTTCAAGTTCCTCAGTGTACACATCACTGACTATCTGAAATGGTCCACCCACACAGACAGTGTGGAGAAGAAGGCGCAACAGCACCTCTTCAACCGCAGGAGACTGAAGAAATTTGGCTTGACCCCTAAAACCCTCACAAACTTTTACAGATGCTCAATTGAGAGTATCCTGTCGGGCTGTATCACCGCCTGGTACAGAAATTGCACCGCCCGCAACCGCATGGTGGTGCAGTCCGCCCAATGCATCACTGGGGGAAAACGACCTGCCCTCCAGGACACCTACAGCACCCGATGTCACATGAAGGCCAAAAAGATCATCAAGGACATTAACCACCCGAGTCACAGTCTGTTCACCCTGTTATCATCCAGAAGGCGTGGTTAGTACAGGTGTATCAAAGTTGGTACAGAGAGACTGGAAAAAAAGCTTCTATCTCAAGCCATTAAATAGTGTTAAATATGTAGCCATCACTAGCCGGCTTCCACCCGGTTGAGCAACCCTGGACCTTAGAGGCTGCTGACCTATATACATAGACTTGGAATCATTGGCCACTTTAATAATGGAACACTAGTCACTTTAATAATGTTTAAATAATGTTTACATACTGCTTTACTCATCTCATATGTATATACTGTATTCTATTCTACTGTATTTTAGTCAATGCCACTCTGACATTGCTCGATCTTATATTTATATATTTCTTTATTCCTTACTTTTAGATTTGTGTTTATTGTTGTGAATTGTTAGATATTACTGCACTGTTGGAGCCTGGAACACAAAGCATTTTGCTACACTCGCAATAACATCTGCCAAACATGTGTATGTGACCAATACAATTTGATTTGATTTTGAAACAATATGGTATTAGATGAGCAAAGTGGGTAACAATTCGGCTCCTCTTAGGAATGAATTCATGAAGTGTGACTTTATTAATCTGAGTCTCGATAGCTCTGATCACTAGGGTACATAAGCAAGGAATTGGCCAGGCAGCTGTAATGGAGTCACTATTTAAGTTGTCTGACGTGTATCGTAATAAACTAAGTTAAACTGAAGTTGAAGACAGCACTTTATAAAAACTTAATAGGACAGTATAAAGTCTTCATACGCACTAAACAAATGGTTCACAAATCATTTATTTAAAAAAAAAAGTCATCGTAAGGTTGATACAAGGGTGGTGTTTGCTTTTTTTCCCCCCAAATATAATCTCTTCTCAACAAGCTTTGTTACTACACTGAGTCATGGAGTAATGTGTGCTGTCTTTTGTGTTATGGTCTGGCTGTCTGTGTTTTGTAAATAGATACATAGTCAGAATGATATCAGATAAATATCAGTCGTGGTCATGTTCTATGGGAATTCGTAATACTGTCCCTTTAAATTAAAGTCCACTCCTTCTTATCGACTGATGTGTGACGTAGCTGTGTATACTACTTGCAAAGACAGTACAGCATAAAGATATGCCGAAACTGCTTCTTCGATAGAAATGCCCCAAGTCGAGGAGTGAGGTGGGGAGAAGGCGCATCAGCGTCACCCAAAAGTCGCACACTAATGAGATTTTTCAACAGCAAGGCTCAGATCGAGATGGCAGTGTTTCCATTCCAAGTCTTTCTTTATAATGTCGAAATAAACATGGCTCCAACCCCCGTATCACACACTCACAAACTGAAATCATATGTGTGTTCATTGTACAATCAATTACTGAGAGAGAGCCTCAAATATAACATTAATTTGTATATAGGCTATCCACTGTATAGCCAACATGATGTCTGTTCCTATTTCAGTCATGCCTGGTCACATTCGCGTGCGGTGGGTCAAACAAAAATACTCGAATGATTGGTTGCCAATAGAGAATACCACAACTTGTTTTTGAATATATTTTTTATTTATTTAACCTAGGCAAGTCAGCTAACAACATATTATTATTATTTACAATGACAGTTTACACCGGTCAAACCCAGACGACGCTTGGCCAATTGTGCGCCACCCTATGGGTCTCCCAATCACGGCCGGTTGTGATACAGCCTGGAGTCGAACCTGGATGTCTGACGCGTTTAGCACCGAAATGCAGTGCCTTAGACGGCTACGCTACTCGGGAGCCCGATGCATGCGATGGCTGCAGGACGAAGTTGGTGAAGGGCAGTTGCAGAACATTTGCAGTCAAAACTTCATGACCTTCGATCACATGATTTCTGTAAAGTGCATGCAGTCGACATGTAGACGTAAATCGGATTATTTTTTATAATGCAACACACTTTGAAAGGCATGTGAACAACGATGGTCTCCGATTTGACAAAAGTGTTCCGCTCGAAAACACATATTGACTTTCCCCTCCCCCAAACCCCGGTCTGGTCTCTCGAATCTGCTTCTCGACTTGTTTCCGGAATTATTGTGATGTTGCGCCTCTCGGTTTGAAATCTATGCTACTGAGTTTGAGAAACACACACGCCCACAACATTGTTTTATTAGGCCTACACCATTATGAAATTATAAAAGTGCTGTGAACTAATTAAGATATAATTTCGCCAAAACCTTGGCAGGTTTGAACGGAATTGGGTGGGTGGGCGTCTTTGAAATTGTTGTGAAATTGTCATGTATGCTGTATTTCGCAATATTCCATGGATTGGATGGTTACCGGAATAACTGGAATTTAAACAATGAGTCACGCGATTTTAAAAAAGTGACCTTTCTCCACGAACAGAAAGACTAAAAATGCTTTCAGTTTTTCACATATCTACATTGGCGAAAGGATTCAACTAGGACAGGTGCCTTCTCCAGTCCACCCTGTGCTATTGCCTAGAGGGTGAGGAGACAGTTGTGACAATCGCTTTCACGATATGTGAGGCAAAGGTCCGAAGGAGGAATCGGTCAAACTGTTGCTGAACACAAAGCTCGTGTTACTATGGAGATTCAGAGGAACGGATTCAAAAGACAAAGTTACATTCTCTCTGTTGACGTGGGGACAACATCGATCAGATGTCACGTTTTCGACAAGGAAGCCCAGATTCGAGGATCATGCACCACCAAGGTATTGGATAGGCTAGATTCAATAGAGCTATGATAAGTCGAAATGACGTTTTTCTGAATTAGGCATGCTAAATAATATGAATTATAATTATTGAATGAATTATGGACCCTGGTTAATGTTTGTTTCTGACACGCATAATCTTCACATTGTTAATTTGACTGGTATATGTTTATAGGTGAATCTCTTGTATCCTGAACCGGGCTTGGTCGAGTTGGACCCCGAAGAGCTGTGGAGAGGATTCGTTAAGGTGGTGAATGGTGCTGTGCAAGGTTTGTACCATTTCCCTTTCCATATTGATAGGCCCACCATGGCATATTTAACCCCCTTCTCATATACTTCCAGTCCTCTAGGGTTTGCATGGGCTCTGGTTTTCATCCTTGCCTTATAGGTGAATCAGAGACTGAGGTGTTGGAGATCTCTCTAGTCAATCATTGTCATTAACTAATAAGCAAATACCTTTTTACATTTTTTTTAACACTACTAGGCCGAGCCAAGTCGAGCTGTACTGGGCTGGCCAGGTTAAGCATCCATCGTAGTTGCTGGAAGCGCGTCAGAAATGACAGTATGGTTTGGGTAGGCCTGAGGAAGAAACATGTAACTAAATTGTACAATTTTTGTGATAAATTATTTACCCTTTTATGTGCACTTTATCTTCAATACATTTGACACACTATGTCTGTCTCTCACACATATGGCCTGATGGGCATAAAGTGGACTGAAATAGGTGCTGTCACTTATTTTGGGTCCTGGTACTGTTTATATTTATTTTCCAGAACTAAGTTTCTGTGTGTTCCGGGAGTCAAGCACTCCTGATGGGGACGATATTCCTAATCTTATGTATAGACGGCCTGGTCCTAAAATAACTCTCGGTTCAATAACCTTTTGGTGTTGACAAGGAGCCAGATTGGTAGATCTGTAGACAGGCTCACTGGTTTTGATATCACAGGAAACGGATTGGTAGACTTATAGGCAGGGTCACTGGTTTGGATGTAACAGGAACCAGATTGGTAGATCTATAGACAGGCTCACTGGTTTGGATGTAACAGGAACCAGATTGGTAGATCTGTAGACAGGCTCACTGGTTTGGATATCACAGGAAACGGATTGGTAGACTTATAGGCAGGGTCACTGGTTTGGATATAACAGGAATCAGTTCATCATGTCCGACAGAAAACCAATCTTGTGGCGTTTTAGAGATCCAAGATGCTGTATCCTTGTTGTACCCTTGAGCTAAAACTGCTCCAGGGGCACTGCACTGTGGCTGACCCTGGCTTTCAAACCCTTCGGGGTGTTAACGTGTTTCTGTGGAGTTTGTGCTAAGGCAGGGTAGCACATTCTGCTCCTGGAGTAAAGCTACAGGGTCTATGGGGGATTGGGCTAAGGCAGGGTAGCACATTCTGCTCCTGAAGTAAAGCTACAGGGTCTATGGGGGATTGGGCTAAGGCAGGGTAGCACATTCTGCTCCTGGAGTAAAGCTACAGGGTCTATGGGGGATTGGGCTAAGGCAGGGTAGCACATTCTGCTCCTGGAGTAAAGCTACAGGGTCTATGGGGGATTGGGCTAAGGCAGGGTAGCACATTCTGCTCCTGGAGTAAATCTACAGGGTCTATGGGGGATTGGGCTAAGGCAGGGTAGCACATTCTGCTCCTGGAGTAAAGCTACAGGGTCTATGGGGGATTGGGCTAAGGCAGGGTAGCACATTCTGCTCCTGGAGTAAAGCTACAGGGTCTATGGGGGATTGGGCTAAGGCAGGGTAGCACATTCTGCTCCTGGAGTAAATCTACAGGGTCTGTGGGGGATTGGGCTAAGGCAGGGTAGCACATTCTGCTCCTGGAGTAAAGCTACAGGGTCTATGGGGGATTGG